>NW_006922167.1:653896-655278 GCF_000298275.1 Orycteropus afer afer
AGTTGTTGAACCTGTGAGCTTAGGACCATGGCCATAGGGGACATCAAGCTCAATCGTGTGAACCTCAGCCTGTATGACCGTGAGACCAGAAGAACTAGATGGTGCCTGGCTACCACTGTCAGCCACTGGGGAAAGGATCAGGGCAGAGTGGAAGAATGATGTACATTAAAACTCAAAATCATGAAAAAGACCAAGCTCTTTGGTCTGATAGAGCCTGTTGAAACCATGGCCCCTAGATAGCCTTTAGGCCTGGAATTGAACTCACTCCCATGGCTTCTAGCCAAACAATAGACAGGCATATAGGGTGAACATTTACACCAGGTAGAGACACTCCTTAGAACATTCAACCATGGGAGAACCGAAGGGCAGTATTTGCACAGAAAGATAGCTCAGGGGGCAGGAATGCATAGGAAAGGACACAGAGAAGAGGTGACCACAGGGAGGAAGTGAGAAGAGAGCTGTTACATTGTGGAGACTGCAGTCAATGTCATGAAACAAAATGTGTATGAGCTGCTATATGGAAAATGAATTTGCTCTGTAAACTTTCACCCAAGTGATAATAAAAAAATTTTTTAAATAAATTTTTTTTTAAAAAAAAATCTATTCTAGGCACAGTGGTGGCGTGGTACCTGAGGAATTTGACTGCTAACCAAAAGATTGGAGGTTCAAACCACCAGCCACTCCTTGGAAGGAAGACTGGGCAATCTACTTCCGTAGAGATACCACCTCGGAAACTCAAGGATAGGCTACTGTGAGTTGGAATTGACTCAACGTCAGTGAGTTTAAAATATATACTGAAACCACCAAATATATAAAAACAATAACATATTCCATATATTATGGTAATGTTTAATATATAACTTCTTATTCTATAAGCCAAACAATGTCTGGGCAAAAAACTAGAATTATAAGAACATCCTGACCTATATTCTATTCTCTTATACTATAATACACAATAGCCTTTTAATATTTTTTTAACTGATATATTACTGACTGTTGTCAGTTTTAACACTTTACTGCAGGAGGAATCGGATAAATTAAAACCAAACAAATTCATGAAAGCAGCTACAGTAAATGACAGCACCAGGTGAGTTTCTTCAGCATTTTATAGACATTAATTAATCCCCAAAACCTTTTTCTCAGGGGAGAAATATGTCAGGACCTGTAAGCCTGAGAAAGGGGATCAATTATATTTTATGTAACTCTTTCCTCTAGGTAAATACGAAATGCAGTAGCAGAACCTGAAAGCAAGCCAGAGAAACCTGTTATGACTACTGAGCTGTCCTACAGAAAAAGGAACAAATTGAGATTTTGTCAAGCTTACCCATAACATTAAAGACATATTTAATCCAGTTTTGTTATCATAACACAGTTTATCTCAC
>NW_006922167.1:660483-661590 GCF_000298275.1 Orycteropus afer afer
TTAACAAGGGAACACATATATTAGACAAAGAAATGAATAAGAAAATATCAAGTAGACGTTGTTGCGGTGGTTATGTTTTTGTGTCAACTTGGCTGGGCCTGGTTGAGTGGCTGGGCAGCTGGTGGTATTTATTCCCCATGATGAGACTGGCAATCAACTCCATGGTGGAATCTACCACAAGCACCTGAATAGCTGCCTTTGTGATGTGATCTGCTTCCTGTATATAAGGAGAAGCATTGGGAATGGTCTGTAGCCTATGGCATGCTTGGACCTTGCATGTAGCCATGTTGTTGCTCAGCAGCCTGCCTATGCTCTGCTGACCTTGGGACTTACAATGGACTTAAGTTAATGGCCTGCCTTGTGGTTTGGTAACATTGACACTGTGCCTTTTTAGTTGTCAACCTTGGGGCTTCTCAGCCTCAGCAGCCAGCAGCTGTCTGAGAGAAGAAATGCCTCTAGCTTCAGTGGGCCGGGAACAGGAGGCAGAGCTGGACCCCAAGGTTGAAGGGCTTTCACCCAGCCCCTACAGCCTGGCACTTTGAACTTGGACTTAAGGCCTCCAAATTGTAAGAATAAACTCTTGTTTGTTAAGGCCATCCCATTTGTGGTATATTTCTTGTCAGAGCAGCACTTGGTAACCAGAACAGTTGTGCAAGCTATAAAAAATAAATAAATAAATAAATAAAACACCAAAATGGAGTAAGAGAGTGGCCAAGGTGCTATATTGAGTCAGAGAAGGTCTAACAATTAAAGTGAATCCTACTTATCAAGTAATAATATACTTAGTGACATTTTTCTGTAGTTTGAAGGACAAGAAGGAGCCATCTTGCTAAATTTAGAGAGAATTGCATTCTAAGTGAGCAAACAGCTAATGCAAATCCTCTAAGGTTAGAAAAAATCTGGTGTATTCAAAGATTTCAAGGAAGGCTAGTGTTTCCAGAGCATAGAGGGCAAGAGGAAGTGATGTGAGATACCGCCTGAAAGGGAGGCGGACAGCAAACCACAATGGGCATTCCGGGATAGAGTGAAGCATTTGAATTTTATTCCTAGGGTGGGAGCTCTGGTAGCATAGTGGCTGAGACACTTGCCTGCTAACCAGACGGCTGG
>NW_006922167.1:662405-664803 GCF_000298275.1 Orycteropus afer afer
CCTTGGAAACACTATGGGGCAGTTCTACTCTGTCCTATAGGGTAGCTATGAGTAGGAATTGATTTGATGGCAGTGGGTTTGGTTTTTTTTGTTTTTGTTTAAACCTGAAGGAGAAATTGGCTTACTGGTTGTCTTTCTCTTCCAAATACTTACAGTTTTATCACCAGCAGAATCCGTTTTAGATGCTCATTTGCATTATCTGGTCTACAATCCTTATGTCTAGTTTAATTTGTTTTGAAATACTTTCTGATGAAAAGCAGAAAAGTTAATTCACACCATCCTGTTCTCAGTTTTAATTAAGCCAACTTTCATTGTGATTTTTCCCTATAAGCCTCTTTGATTTAAAAAAAAAAACAGTAATAAATCATCACCACTTTGAAAATGCCACTAGTAAGCAAAACATGAAATGCAATTACATTTTAAGGTTTTATGAAAATTATTCTCTGGGGTATCAATTAATCAATTTTTAGGAATATGTTCTTTTTCTAGATAAAAGATCACTTTTCAGTATATGGCATAAATGATATCAAATAATTTAAAGCAAGTTGAGGTTTAATAAATACATAAATGTAGAGGATAACTTTTCAGTATGTTAAAAGCTCCCTGGTGCTACAAAAGATTTATTTTCCTTTCAAGCAATTTACTCAGAAGAAAAATACAATGGTTTTATCATCATCTTAAATTGAATCAGATAGCATCTTGCAAAAAATTACTTTCAAAAGAAGGTATTTTTGTGTTTTCAGGACAGTAGGATAATGTAACACAAGTTTGCCATGTGAATTCACACATATTCACAAATGCAAAGGCTAAATACTTTATCTATGGAACAACAAAAAAAGGTAATTTAATAAAGTTAATATCTTGCTTTCCAGTTACAAATGTCCATCAGACAAAATACTGCCATAATATTTTCAAACCACTTTACAGATTGTAGAAAACTTCAAACACATACCCCAATGTAGAGGAAATAGTACAGTGAACCTCCATTTACCCAATACCCAGATTCATTCATTATCAGCATTTTATCCATTTTGTTTTGTTATTCCCGCTAACTTGTGGTAATATTTTAACAGGTGAAAATTTGATATGCATAGACTGGCAGTTATCTTGTTAACTACCAGGTCAGCATCTTTCCTAACATGTTATATCTCTATCATTTTCCTACATTTAATCACAAGTATTAGCTCTAGTTAGAATTCATTAGGCAAAAAAAAAAAAGGATACAGTGGCTTCTTATTTTTTCCATCTCACATTTCTCAGTGCCTTGTATGATTTAACAAGTGATAAAGAGCTCTGGTGGTGCAGTGCCTAAGGCATTTGATGGCTAACCAGAAGACTAGGGGTTCAAATCCACCAGCCACTCTGCAGAAGGAAGGCTGGGCAATCTACTTCCTTAAAGATTTACTGCCTTGGAAACCCAAAGGGAGTTGCTATGAGTCAGAATCAACCCGATGGCAGCAAGTTTGGTTTTTTACAGTTTTTATATGCTACGTGTCTTGCTCTTTCCTGCTTTTCTGTTTCAGAACAATAGTCCTATGAGGCGAGGTTGACAAGATAGCAAAGGAATGAGATAATAGCTGAAAATGACAAAACAGGAACTACCTTAATCCTTGGTGACACTGAATTTAAATTATGGTGATGTTAATGATAGAAGAGCAATTTCAAAGTATGAGAATCAATGTAAAAGAATATCATTTTCTGTATATTGTGCCTAATGGGTAATCTTAGATTTATTTCCCATACAGTAGAATCTAGTCATGCAAATCTCTACTGCCATAAACTTATTTAATACCTATATTATTTCCCCCTTGTATTTCTGTGACTATTTCCCAAATTATCTCCCTGCCTTTTCCTCAATCTCCCAAGTCCAGTGTATTTTTCTATACCGTCTACCTTCAGTTGGGAAATATTTCTGAAACTCAATTATGAGCCCATTGATTACACCCGAACAACTTTCTATTGACTTCAGGATAAAGTCTGTTCACAAACATGACTTAGGTGGACATTTCAAACTGACTTCAATTTACCTCTTTGCCTCAGTAATGTATTGACCTTGTTGCATGAACTGGAGTGACTTTACAGGGTGCTCTTTCCAAGTGGAAAACCAACTCACACCATCTCTGTATTCTCCAGATTATCTTCTCATTTGCAGGCCCTGAAGCCTTACCTGTGTAAAAGGCTCTTCCTGGGCTCCCATAACCCCTGCCCACGTTATATTGTGAATACTTGATGATGTCTTCCTTTCTCAGGGACACCAATCTGTGTTTTCCTTATCTTTAGATCCTCAGTGTGTTTCCCACTGCCCAGCATATATTAAGTATTCAGTAAATATTTATTGAATAAATGACTTGGTGCATAAATGAAACACATACAATATTGCCTTTTTCAGGTAAAAAAA
>NW_006922167.1:666148-682875 GCF_000298275.1 Orycteropus afer afer
TTTAAATATATCTGCTCTTAACTCAGTATAATATATAGCAGAAAAAAGAAATGAAAAATTGAGATCCTTTTAAGTTCCTGGGGATATTATAATCCTTTCAAATACATTTAAGAATAATTTATGTCAAATGTTACAGCTCAAGCTACAGTTTATTTTTTTCTTTTCAGAGCTTTGCTATCATTTTCTTTTATATTCCTTTTTCTGCCAAAGAAAGTTTACATCTGACATTATGTATTTTCAGTAAGTCTATGGATGAACTTTAAGCGTTGATGCACAACACTTTAGAAGGTCTTCCATTCTTATTCTAAGAATAATAGGGGAAAGTACACGATTCAGATTCAAAAAGTTATGATTGAAAAACTAGTAAACCCCAACCTTATTGTCAAATACTATCCTATGTCTCACTGATCTTCAAAACAATTTGGTGAGGAAGGTATTATTGCCAAATCTGTTTTACAGACCAGCAGCTAAGCCTCATGGAGATTAAAGAAGTCTCTCACTGTCACACAAATAGAATGGAAAATGCCTACAAGGCAGTGTAATAATCACTCCTCGGAAGGAAGGTTGGGCAATCCTACTTCCGTAGTGATACTGCCTCGGAAACCCAAGGAGAGGTCGCTATGAGTCCGGGCCAACTTGACAACAAATAACAGCAACGAATTTTTCTAAAAAACTCACTGCCATGGAGTCAATTCCTACTTATAGCAACCCTCATTGGGTTTCCAAGGCTGTAAATCTTTACAGAAGTAGATCACCCCATCTTCCTTCTGCGGAGTTGCTGGTGGGTTTGAACTGCTGACCTTCTGGTAGCTTTATCCACTACGCCACCAGAGCTCCTTAATAACCAGTAGGCAGTCAATAAATGGTAACTGAGCCTGAAACTACATTGCATTTTAAGATAAATAGTGCTTCTTTGCAGCAATCTCAGATCCTACCACAGTAAATAAGTAAACATGAGTTTCTTCAATTATTTCAGCTTATTTGTGTATTTAATTATTTTTGTAGTTGATCTGATCTTCAAACAGAATATTAAACTTACTTTTTTTTTTTTTTTAAACTCTGTAAGCATTTGAAAAGGAGCTCTGGCGGCATCATGCCTAAGGCATTTGCCTGCTAACCAGAAGGTTGGTGGTTCAAACCCCAGCCACTCTGAGGAAAGGAGTCTGGGCAATCTACTTCCATGAAGATTTACCACTTCAGACACCCAATGAGGGTTGTTATGAGTCAGAATTGACTCCATGGCAGTGAGTTTGAGTTTGGTTTTGAAGCATTTGAAGATAGTCTTTTCAAATTATATTGTATTATGTATATATATACTTGCCCACTACGGGAACTTGGTCAAATCATGTAACTGCCTTAAGCCTCAATGTTCTCTATTTCAAATGATCCTAAGCTCTATTCACAAAGTAAATTATGAAGATGGTGGAAGATAGTTCTTAAAGTTCATACTTGGTCATGATTATTTCTCCAGTGAAGAAGTTAAGGCCATCTTCTCAGAGCAAGGAGTTAACATGGAGATGAAAGCTTGAGAAGAGATAAACTTGTTTGTTCATTCTAACTAAAATAACCAAATATCCCCCATATGTCAGCTACAACTGTACTTGTCACCAGAACTAATACCATTGACAAAACAGGCATGGCCACAATGCTCATAGAGCACTGTGAACTCAGCATAAGTTTGGAAATGCTGTGGTAGAGAATAGGTAATGGAGACAAGTTGAGATGAATAGACTGACTGTCAAACAGTACTGAATTCAAACTCATAATAAACAAGATCTTTTACATCTTGGATTTTGCCAGTGTCCTTGGCTTAATTTTTCATTCTCCAACCTCCTACTTTTTCTACACCCATCAGCCATACACTGTACACACACACACACACACACACACACACAGGCTATGCTCCCACCTTGCTCACTTACTTGCATTTCCCCAAACTCCCATTATTATTCTTTGTTTCATGCCTCTGCACATGCCATTGTCTCTGCCTCAAAGTCCCCTTCTTCCCTTTATTTACCTGGAAGACTTCCAAGTTTCCCTAAAGTGTAAATGCAAGCATTATCTTTGTGATTTTAAGCTTTTCCAAACCACAGAAATGTCTGCTTTGCTCTTGCACAACCTATATTCATTTCCACGCTAGACTCTAATTAGTTGACTGTTGACTTGCTTGAGAGCAGAGATTGTATGTCTCATCTCTTTCCTTCATGCTTATGATGCTTAAGGTTGTACAAACTTGGCTGGGCCATGAGTTGTAGTAGCTTGGGAGTTATGTAATGATTTAATTTGGTAGTTATGTAATGACATAATCATCCTCTGTGATGTGATCTGATATGATCAACCAATCAGTATTAAGGGAAGTTTCCTTGGGATTGTTGCCTGCATCCAGTAGACATATGGACATTCTAGCAAAGCTTGCTCGCTTGCTCTGGATCCTGCACCCAACCAGTCATCATCTGACCTCCAGTACTTGGGTTACATCAGCCTCCACAGCCTGTGAGCCAGCCACCTGCCATCTTATCTGCCCTGCCTTGGATTTGTCAGTCTCCACAACCCATGAGCCAGCAGCCTGTCATCTGATCTATTGATCTTGGATGCATCAGCCCCTGTAGCTATGTGAGTCAGGACAAGCCTCTAGCCTGACTCCTTACCCACAGACTTGGGCCTTGCTAGCCTTTACAACTGTATGAGCCATTTCTTTGAGATAAATCTTTCTCTCTTATATATATGTACACACACACACGTGTGTGTGTATTTTCCTGGTTTTGCTTTTTCTAGAGAACCCAGGCTAAGGCAATGCTGAACATGACAGGCATGCACATATTTCTTAGATCAAATGAATACCTAATTCATATAGACGAACATTGTATACAGGAATTTTCACATGGCAAATGGCCCAGGAGTTGGTTTTTGGTGTCACATGCACCTGTTGCTCTGGCCTTGTGTCACTCTGTCCTGCAGGACCATGACTTCTATCAGCACCATCACCATCCTTATATGTTATCAAAGTAACACCTATTACCAGCTCAGCTTGCTGTCAGATGTTACGTGTATTTTTCTCTACATCACCACTCAGTAGGAAAATCTTTGGAATGTTGCCATATATATTTTGAAAGATTTCCAAGCCCAATCTTAAAACTGTGTAGCAGTTTTTAATTGAACATATATCTTATTTTAACCATGACTCAAAATATATGACACACTGACTCTAGAGAATTCATTAAGTATTGTATCCCTATATAGAGAGATACAAATTTTGGAAATAAATAGAATATGAAAAATTAAAGGAAAGTCAAATCAGCTGCAAGTTTTCATTTCTTAATGCAACTTCAAATCTTCAATAGAAAGTGTAGATGAACAAGAACTGCCTAACAAATCATATATGAATTACCAGTTACTAATAGTAATTTCCATTTTTCTATTTCATTGGATTATGACTTTCTTTAGTCTCTTTCACATTCATATTTTCACTTATCTATAAAATGGAAACAATTCAGGATCTCCACTAGAATGCATATTAACTAAAATTGTAAAAATAAGAAAATTTTATGGGAAAAATAGAGTGGAGGCAGATAACTTAGAAGTTATGGAACTTTGTAACCAGAGCACTAGTAAGAACAATTAACAATCCTGATAAAAAAATGTCAGCATAGTCAAATAGTTATTGGCATTTATGCCCAGTTGGTCAATCTTTGCAGCCTTAATATCTGGAGTTGGTGTTTCTTCTTTAGACGGAAGTCATAAAGGATTGTCTCTCCTAATAGAGCACTTTCATCAAAATTTAAAATCTAACACAGAGTGCAACTTTCTATATGTTTCCATTGTTTTAATACAGGGCAACTGTAGGACAATCCATCCTATTCGACCAGCCGTAACTTCAAAACAACACTCCAAATCGGCATAGTGCTTACAGGTGGCACCTTATTTCTGGACAGCCAGGAGGCCATCGGAAAAAGGGAACCAGTAACTAGCATGGATTGCTCCATAAATATCACATCCTTCCAATCAGAGCTTGAATGTAGGTTAACACATGGAAAATAGCTTTCATTACTTACAAGAATAAACCGCTCCCCCCCAAAAAAAAACCTCAGGGCCATTGAGTCGAATCCGACGCATAGCGACCCCTCCTTGGGTTTCCCAGACGGTTTCACTACGGAAGTAGATTGCCCAATCTTCCTTCTGAGGAGTGGCTGGTGGGTTTGATACACCAGCCTGCTGGTTAGCAGTCAAATGCCTTAGGCACTACGCCACCAGAGCCCCCTTACAAGAATAAGATAATATAAAACCAGTAAAATCCCATTACAAGGAGTCCCCCCACAAAAGCTGTCTGGGTAGAAATGACAACTCTTCCTTGCACACTTCACGTTACACCACGGATGAGTGTCTTAAATTGGACACTACCTACTGCTGATCTCCCCCGGCCAGGCAGATTCACTTGGGTGGACTGTGAGCTTATGCTGTGAGTGAGTCCCCCACCTGCACCGCAGCTGAGGAGACCAAGACAATTTTCTCTCTTAGCTGTTTTATACCCTCAGCCTAAGTGACTTAATTGTATCTTTTTAACAAACATCCTACTGCATCATGCTCCCCTGACTTCCTGAGGAGGGAAGGGGTTAGTCCAGAATGGTGTCTTTTTAATCTTGTGTCTTTTTAATCAGAACTCTGTGAAGGGGTGGGGAGTGGGAGGTGGTTTGTTCTGAGTCCTAAAGATGCCAGTAGAGAGAGGAACAGAGAAAACTAAGGCCACCTGGCTGTCCATGTGAAGGATTTTCTCCTTACAGAAAATGTCACTGCAACTTCTTCATCTGCTTCATCGTTTCCTCAGATAGGACAAAGCATAGCAGTTTTCAAAGCTGCCAAACCAACCTCTCCCTGCAGATCTGAAGATTTCCAGAGTTCTTTCTAAGGCTTTACATATTGCTAAGGAGTTCTCTTTAATTTGAAGAAGGGCTGCACCTGATCACTTCAAAACATTAATATGCTGGGGGAAATCATAAATCTTTATTTCATTGATGACGAAAGAAAAAGGCTGAATGAGATTATGTCTGAAAACTCTTCACATTCCTTGAGATAAAGAGTGTTATGTAGCAAAAAGCAGTAGTACCTCTTTAGGGCCTCACAAATAAGAATTGTTGACATCACTTGCACTTTTAATTTTAAAGGAAGTGTGTTGTTAGTTATGGCAACGCCTACCTTGGCTACCTTCCCAGAAAACTGTGTGCTAAATGCATTGTGCGAAAAACAATGAAGATTTGCTCAATTTTTGCTGTTGACCTAATGATTTGGAGGACACAGTTTCAAACTTCCACAGTGGACTATCATTTTCTCTGGGATGCAGATACTCAAGTAGTATTGGAAAAGAGTTTTGCTGAATCCTGCACAGGTATAAATGACACCTTTCTAAGCCTACCCATTCAACTCAGAAGTCACTGATATGTCAAGGCTTCAATATTTGTTTTGATAAAAGAAATGTATTGGTAAAAAAAAAAAATCTGAAAAATTAGTTACAAATTTGCTGCAGGAATACTTTTCATTTTACCTTATAATCTGAAACTATGTTATGCTTCTGGAAATTATGTGGTTACTATATTATGTAGTATTCTGTTTCAGAATAGGTATTTAGAATTCTCCTCCTGGGTTAGTCCTTGGTAAGTTTCTATCCATTAAATATTATGTGCTTTTAATCCATCTACTCATAGACTTACAAATTTACAGAATGTCAGGATAGATTGATTTTTAGGAATTAGTATTTTTTTTTCACAGATTACATAGTTCATACCCACACAGGAGAAATGAATAGTGGGATATCACCACATTTCTTATAATATAGAGCCTGTTTTCTTTGGGGGAAGAAAGGGTGTGCATGAAGAAATTATTGTCAGCTGACAAAGAGAAAAGATGATATTATCTACTAAACTCATTGCCATCAAGTAAGTCTGGATGCATAGTGACCCTATAGGTCAAAGTAGAAAGCTATAAGATTCATGGAAGCAGACTGCCACATCTTTCTCCTGTGGAGCTGCTGATGAGTTCAAACTGCTGAACTTTCAGTTAGTACTGTGCCAGTACTAGTGTAAGAATTTCACCCCGCACAGAATAAGTGGAACTCCAAGGAGATGATTGTCCATCTTAGTTCATTTCAGTTGAGTTCCTGTTTTATTTGATGGTTGTTGTGTGGAAGACTTGGACCTGAGTGCTCGTATACAAAGGTGAACAATAGAAACAAGGATAATGACATTTTATACCTAAATCATCCTGACCTTACTTTAAGTCTTAGCTTTACCACTTACTAACTGGTGATCTTGGACAAATCACTTAATCCCTTTCACATTCAGCTTCATATATCTCCAGACTAGATAACACTATTCCCTTTCTTTAAAGGATTAAATAAGATATCTTTTGTGCGATCACTAAACATAGTGCCAATTATTCAAGAAGGATTTGTCCACTTAGTTCTAGAGACAGAAGCCCTAAATTTAAGGAATCATAATCCAATGGAGGACAAGTCCACTACTTTACAAATGCTAAAGGGCTGTCACAGACTCATTGCATAAGAGCACATAGGAGAGAAATAGTGTTTCTAATGGAGAATGATAACGAGATATAGGGAAAGAAAATAGAGTTTTTGGCAGTGGCAATAGAATGGAAGAGGACTGTAGACAGAAATGTTTGAGACACTTTCAACACAATTGAAATATACACAAAATGCTGGGGTAGGGCACAGATTATTTTAATATTGTAGATCTATGAGTCAGATCCGACTCGACGGCACATAACAACAACATCTTATTAAAAAATAAAAATAATAATAAAATTCTAAAATGTAGAATGATGAAGAATGTAAAGAACTATGGTTTTCATTCCACAATTTATATAACTGACTTCATTCATTTTCCACATAAATAACTTCTGTGTGCCAAGTATTGTGCTAGGCATTGGGTAACTAGTGGTAGCCAAAAGCAGACAAAGTTCCTGTCATGGAACTTAAAATCCAGAAGGAAAAAGAGCTAAATGAAATAAGTAAGTGCTAAAAATACATAAAGGAGCTCTGGTAGCATAGTGGCTAAGGCACTTGACTGCTCACCAGATGGCTGGCGGTTCAAACCCATCAGCCACTCCTCGGAAGGAAGGTTGGGCAATCCTACTTCCGTAGTGATACTGCCTCGGAAACCCAAGGAGGGGTCGCTATGAGTCAGGGCTGACTCGACGGCACATAACAACAACAACAAAAATACATAAAGTCCTGTGAAGGAAATGAACAAGATACTTCAGTAGCAACGTGTGGAGAACACAAAGATTTAGATAAACTATTTTCAAATGTCTTTATGGAATACTTCAGCTGAATCCTGAAGGGAGGAAAGGAACTACCTACATGGAATCAGGAAAGAGCATTGCAGGGAGAAATCAGAATGAGGGATCTGAAGCTAGAAGCAGACTATGTATCATTCTACTGAGAACTTGATCATCATTCCTGCCATAGCTAGTTGATGAACAGTTGTTAACTAAATGAGTACAATGTGATTCATTTTGAAGATACTGATTAGTGGGTGAACTACTGAGCAAAAGAATGACACAGAGCTGCAATTTTGCAAGCATCTGAATTAGCAAATGAATTGGTGGGGGGAGGACATCAACAGGTGAGAACTAGTTAAGACCCTTTCTAACAGGATTAGAGATACTGAGAATATGGTAGAGGACAATGGTGGTTAAGAGATGCAAAATAGAATGGTTTGGATGGTGAATGACAAGCAGCTCGGTATTCCTACTAGTAAAAGCCTAGCTTGATGATAGCGTGGGAGTAGGCCACAGAGGCCTTGTGTGTATTGCTATAAGACTTAAAATTTTGTCTTGCAGAGAACAGAAACCCATTGAAGAACTTTAAGCAGAAAAATAACTGGTTGTTATTCATACAAGATAGCTAAGAAACAATACGGGGAAATAATATGTCTTTCAGTTTTTATGAGAAATAATTGGTCAATGTTGACAAATACTACAACGTAGTCAGGTAAGATGAGGACTGAAGATAACCTATATAATTTGACAATAAAAATATTTTGCATTTTAGATAGATCATTCTAGTGACAGTGTGAAAGATGAATGTGAAGCCATCTCTTTCCAAATGAATGGAAAGTAAACAAAGGTAAGAGGCTATAATATTCCAGGTGAGAGATAATAAATGCCTGAGATTATTGGGAGATAAAGAAAGGTGAAGACTACTGCAATATTCCAAGTGAGAAATAATGATTGACTGAGATTAGTGGAAGGTAAACAAAAGTAAGAGATTATTGCAATATTTTGGCTGAGAGAAATAATGAGTAAATGAAAGAAGGCAATCATGTCAGAGAGAAAAGGAGCTGTTGATTCAAACTATTTAAGAAGTAGATCCATTTAGTATTAACTGGATGTTTGGAGAGGAGGAGGTAAGAAGAGTTCAGGATGATCTAACTGGAGTGATTGTGACATTAAATAAGCAAGAAAACAATGAGGAAGAGTAGATCAGGATATGAAAAAGAAACAAGATGAAGGTAAGACATTTTAACTTGAGGAGCCTGTGGTACATTCAAGTAAAGATGTCCAGTAGGCACTTGGTTATATAAATTAAAATCCCAGATTAGAGATCAAGAGCAAAAATAGATGATAGATAGATAGATATGATAAAGGCAATAACATATGGGAATTACTTAAACCATGTGTTTGGTAGTTCAGGTCATGTGTCAGCTTGACTGGGCCTGGTTTTGAGTGGCTGGGCAGTTGGATATAGTTATTCCCCATGATGAGACTAATTATCAACTCCATGGTGGAATCTACTGGAGCAGCTAACTAGCTGCCTTAGGGATGTGGTCTGCTTCCAGTATAAAAACAGAAGCATTGAGAAATGTTTCTGCAGCTTTTTGGCGTTCTTGGACCCTGCATGTAGCTGAGTCTTCATTCAGTACCCTGCCATGTTTCCTGCTGATCTTGAGACTGTCTCTGGACTTAAACGAGTGACCTGCCATGTTGTTTGGTAATCTTGCAACTGTGCCATTTAATTTGTAAACCTTGGGCTTGTCAGCCTCAGTAGCCAGCAACTGCCTGAGTTAAGAAAAGCCTCCAACTTCAGTGGGCTGGGAGCAAGAGGCAGAGCTGAAGCCCAAGGTCGAGGGGCTTTCACCCAGACCCTAGAGCTGGCACTTTGAACTCAGACTTCTAGCCTCTAAACTCTAAGAGGATAAACTACTGTTTGTTAAGACCACCAGTTTGTGGTATCTAGTGGCACTAGATAATCAAAACTCCATGTGAGTCATTAAGAAAGAGAAGCAGACAAGGATAGAAGCTGAAAAAAGCAATAGTTTGAGAGGCAGGAAGAAAAGTCCATATATGAGACTAAGAAGGAATGAGAAAAGAGATAAGAAGATGAGCAAGAGAGATGATTTTCAAGACATACAAGACAGATAAGAAACAATACAGGGAAATAATATGTCTTTCAGTTTTTATGAGAAATAATTGGTCAATGTTGGCAAACACTACAAAGTAGTCAGGTAAGATGAAGACTGAAGAGTGTTAGAGATATGTCACGCCATCTTGCGTGGCTCTTCCGGGTTCTTCTTCATTCCCTGCTGCCCTGCCCAAGGTCATAAGTCAGTTAAAGGAAGCAGAAACTGAGCTTCCTGCAAGGCGCGAATTTTAAAAGGCAACATAGCTTCTGATAGGTTAAGACCCCTTCCTCCAGCTCTGACGTACAACCTCCTAAACCCAGGTCTATATAAGACCGCCCTCTCCCCTGCTCGCTCTCTTCTTTTCTTTTCTTCTTCCTCTCTTCTTTTCTTCTTCCTCTCTTCTTTTCCTCTTCCTCTTCTTCTTTTCTTCCTCTTCTCTTATTCTTCCTCCTCTTCTCTTCTTCTTCCTCCTCTTCTCTTCTTCTTCTTCTCTCCTGCCTCAAAGCAGGCGCCCTTTTGCCTCTTTAAATAAAATCTCCTGTGGGGTACCCTGGTGTGTGGCATGGTCGTTGAATGCTGACAGAGCTCTAACAAAGATAACCTATATATTTTGACAATAAAAAAAAATACAAACTCACTCCCGTCGAGTCAGATCCGACTTGTAGCGACCTTTCCTCAGGTTTCTGAAGGGTATCACTATGGAAGTAGATCGCCCAATCTTCCTTCTGAGGAATGGCTGGTGGGTTTGAACTGGCAGCCTTCTGGTTAGCAGTCAAATGCCTTAGTTACTACACCACCAGAGCTCCTTTTTAACAATAAACCAAAAATAAATAAGTCATCATGTTCAGGGTGAGATACTAGAATTGAAGATTTTTCCTAACAATTCATCTGGACTACTGATAAGGTCCAGGGTGTGTATGACTGTGTAACTGAGATGGAATGGAGGTAAAGATCTTCACGGGTTAAAAAAAATCAAGGGACTGCAATGATGTGGGATGGATCATCCACATGACTGTTGAAATTAATGGCAGGTCATGAGGTACAGAAATATACAGATTTCAAAATCTTGTTAATTCCAAAGCAGAAAACAATATGGAAAACTGAAACTGAAAACAAAGAGCTGTTACAGGAGGAAGGAAAAGCTATTTGTTTTAGACACAGAGATTGGAATTTAGAAGAATATTGACTCTACTTTTTAACCGCAAAGTTCATGAGGCCCCCAGGATAAATAGTTTGAAGACTGGCTAAAGAGGAACAGATGGAAGATGGGTCATAAATAAGAAGCATACCTCAGTAAGAGTTAAGATAAGAGAGGGGTCAGATGACTCTGAGGCTTAAGTTTTAGGAGACTGATCAAGAATTTATTCATTTATATATTCCACAAATATTAAGAGTCTACTATTTGCAAGATGCTTAGTATTACTGAAAGCAAATTAAATCAAGGAAACATTATCCCTACCCTCATGGAGTTTATTGTCTAATGAGAACAGACTCTATTAAAGACTCACATAAATGTAGAGTGACAGCCTGATAAGTGCTAGGAAGGAGAGGTCATGGAACTGGGAAAACTGGTTTTGGGAACAGGTTTTTGGTCAAGTTAAGGAGGAAGGGCTTTCCTGAGAACGTAATGGTTGATATCAGAAGGAATTGATGGCCTGGGGAGAGTACAGGTTAAGAATGGTGGTAGGGGTGAGGGCAGTGAGAGGATATTGTGTGGTGCCAGGGACTGGAGAATGCCATGGAAGATTTCTATCTTTATTTTAGGTCATGTTTTGTTCCTGTGACAAGAATCCTTAAACTATCTCTATAAGACAGATGGAGAGGCCTAAACACATCCTGCTTGTTCTAATGAACAGATAAGTTAGCTAGTACAGGGAGGAATTTGTCCTTTGCTCCAGGGAAGGTGATTTTGGTCCTCATAGCTGACAATTACTTCTTCAAAAGATGAGAACATCCTGTGTGATTACTTCGTATCTATGAATAAAGCCTGCAAGTTAAAATATCATGTAACAATGTTTCAGGTAGAGCCCATCTTTCCCCATTATAGTTCCTGCCTCTTCCTCTGTGAGATTAAAAAGTGACAAAGATGTTTCAGGAAAATTTTACATATAAAAATCAAATTTATGTAGGTAGACAGGAAGTGAAGGCAGTTAGCCAGACCAAGAATGTGAAGAGAAAAGGAGGTGGTAGAGAGATGAGGTTGACTCTTAAAGGGAAATGAAGTTAGAGGAAACATATTTGCTTACATTTTTAAAACTTTTTTAGAGAAAAATTTTCAAACATACACAAAAGCAGAAAGATAGTAAAATAAACTTCCACATTCAGGTTAAAGAATTCTTAATAGTTATACTGCCATATTTACATTTTTCCATTCTGTTGCTTCCTTTTCCTGAATCATATCATGGTAAATTCTAGACATCATGTTGTTTAACCCTATATTTTTAATTATGCTTCATTAAAAATATGGATATATTCTGATATAAATATAACACCATTATTACATCTAGCAAAATTAGCAATAACCCTTTTTTATCACCCAATTCAAGCCAAATCAAACCTGTTACCATGAGTCCATTCCAACTCATGGCAGCGACCCCATGCGTTACAGAGTAGAATTGCTCCATAGAGTTTTCTCGGCTGCAATCCCTACTGAAGCAAATAGCTGATACTTTCTTCCATGGTCCAACTGGATGGGTTCAAACCATCTGTTTCACTTGGGGACCTTATCACCTAATACCCAGTCCATAGTCAAAATTCCTCCATCATCTCAAAAACTACCTTTCACAGTGGGTTTGTTAGACTCAGAATTTAAACAAGTATCATAGAGTACATTTGTTACATCTCTTTAAGTTGTGTGTGGCTTTTTTTTTTTTCAATCTAAAACAATCTTTTCCTCTTTTTGCCTTAGCTTTCTTCATATGAAGAAATGTTCTCCTATCCCTATATGACTTATAAATTGAAATCAATTCTATAGCTTATGTGGGTAATTTTTTTTTTTTTTTTTTTTTAATGATGAGGAAGGTTGAGTTTGTCATACACTGAATCTACTGTGAGGAGCTGGTGATGAGGAAGAGGTTGAAGTTAGAAGGAAAGCAAAATAATTATCAGTACAAGATTATAAAGATGCAGAATGCAAAAGTTAGTCTATGGCTGAAAGTGAAATTTTTTTCTACTGATGCAAAAGAGACAGACATAAGGATGAGTAGAAACACTGGTAAATTTTGAGGTGGTCATGGGGATAAAATTCAAAATATTGATTAATCTGCTTGCCATGGTTATCAGTGAAATGGAACAGAACCCAACCTATTCATAACAGCTGCAAACAACCCATGTATGCAGAGGTGCTGATTCATATCAGGTGAATATCGGTCTTTGTTCATGGCCAGGAAAGTTGATCTTGGTGTCTAGTGGCCTTTATTTTCTCAATGAAGTGAGGGTATGTTTTTCTGATGAGTGGGAAGGGTTAAGGCATGGTTGGGATTTTTCAAGATAAATAATTAGAGGTAACTAGGAGCTCTGGTATCATAGTGCCTAAAGCACTTGACAGCTAACCAGAAGGCTGGTGGTTCAAACCCACCAGCCCCTCCTCGGAAGGAAGATGGGGCAATCTACTTCCGTAGTGATATTGCCTCGGAAACCCAAGGAGGAGTCGCTATGAGTCGGGTCCGACTCGGCACATAATAACAACAAAAACAAGTGTGATAGTTAAGTTTGTGTGTCAACTTGGCTGGGCCTGGTTGAGTGGCTGGGCTGTATTCCCCATGATAAGAGTGGTAATCAACTCCATGGTAGAATCTACTGTGAGCAGCTGAGTAGCTGTGTTAGGGATGTGATCTGCTTCCTGTACATAAGGCGAAGCCTTGGGGAACGGTCTCTAGTTTATGGCATGCTTGAACCCTGCATGTGGCTGTGTTATTGTTCAGCAGCCTGCCATGCTCTGCCAATCTTAGGACTTTCAATGAATTTGAATTAATGGCTTGCTGTGTGGTTTCATAACATCAGGACTGTGGCTTTTTACTTGTCAACCTTGGGCTTGTGAGCCTCAGCAGCTAGCACTTGAGTGAAGAAAAGCCTCTAGTTTTTTTAGTGTGCCTGGAGCAGGAGGCAGAGCTGAATCCCAAGGTTGAGGGGCTTTCACCCAGCCCCTAGAGCCTGGTACTTTGAACAGACTTAAAGCCTCCAAACTGTAAGAGAATAAACTCCTGCTTATTCAAGCCATCCCATTTATTGTATAGTCTTGTCAGAGCAGCATAGAGGTAACCAGAACACTAAGAATTAGAGAGTTCCTAGCAAAATCAAAGGCCTATAGAGTGCAAAAATTCAATTGTGGTCCTGATGGTACTTGGGTGACTTGTTATAGAGACAAAATGAGTGGTATTATTAATGTTAATGAAAAGATGCCTAGTAATCAACAAAGAAATAAATTTGTGTATTGTAGATCTTGTGTAATTTTCTTTAAGTGAATAACTGAGGAGAGATTGAAAACAAACAAACAAAAAAACTGGTAAACAGTTGATTGAAGATGGTGAGAATATGGTTGTTCATTTTTATATTCTTGGTATTTTCCTGCATTTTTAACTATTTTTAGAAATCTTTAGATAATTGAAAAGTGAAAACAAGATTACTGGTGATATAAGACTAAGATAAAAATCTATTTAACTCAAAGTTATTATGAACATATACTTGGTTTTTTTTTTTTATAATCTTAATAAATACGTGACTGTTGTTGTTGTTGTTATGTGCCGTCGAGTCAGCCCTGACTCATAGCGACCCCTCTTTGGGTTTCCGAGGCAGTATCACTACGGAAGTAGGATTGCCCAACCTTCCTTCCGAGGAGTGGCTGATGGGTTTGAACCGCCAGCCATCTGGTGAGCAGTCAAGTGCCTTAGCCACTATGCTACCAGAGCTCCTAAATATGTGACTAGTTAATGAAAAGGTGGAAATTAAAGAAAAGGAAAGTAAATAGCCAAAGCTCTACTCTACCATTTTGCAACTATTGTTAGGCTATTTCTCTGTTACTATTGTTGCAGAGAAATAAATTTTCACCAACATCTGCAACAAAAGAGATTTTTACTTGTCACATATAAGAAAACTAAAGTGAATAATGGGAAGTTGGCTGCAAGTACCGTGGCTGTAAACAGGCCAAAATCCAAAGAAATACAAATAATAGGTACTTTTTATAAATTTTAATAAGTGCTAATTCATTGTGAGTAAGGGTCTTTCAACTTTTCCTTTACGATCATTGGAGCACATATCTATGAGTAAATTGCTTACATGCTGTGATTGGTTAAAGCAAAAGCACAGAACTAAAATTATGATTGGGTAACATTTTTTCCCCCCTAAGCTATGATCTCTTGACTCAGGGGTCTTGGGTTTGTCTTCTGATGGTTGCCTGGCAGCCTTTAGTTTTGTTTTGGGCTTATCAGGTAGGTTATAAATGATATTAGTTAGATCATTAATTCACCTCCTGGTGTTCTGTTATTCACTTTTGATATGCATGACCACCCTCCATTGTCTGCCAGCCATTGCACCAGTTAGAGCACTTAATTCTGTGCTTTGACCCTTCCTTCTGTTTATTGGTTGACAGACAAGTTGTGTATTGCTTGTGGCTGCTGTGATTGGAGTAACTCGTCATCACTATTAACAACTATTCCTACAATTTCTAAATGGAGATTTTGGGGGAGCATGTACAAGTTTTCATAGATTTATTGTTCTAGGGAAAAAGACTCTGTCTGTTAAAATAAAGCAAAAGGATTTATTGAAAGTACAAGAACATTTGAATGGGGAATCATAGACTTCTAGTATGTGGAGATCATGAATCCAAGGGGTGGCTGTTTCATGAAGATAGATATAGGCTGGATTTAGGAGTTAAAAGTAAATAATATTCTTATTGGCTAGATGAATGTAAGCTCTTCTGATTGGCAATTTTAGGTAAATCATTAAGAACGTAGCCAGGCAAGTTCTTTGTGTAAGCACCTTTCTGCATACTAATCTACTTCAACCATGTTCTTCCCCAGGTGCAGGCTGCCCCTCCTTTGTTTACCCACCAGCAGTCATGGATCACCTTCTCAGAAAAAGAAGCAGAGCCTAGGACAAAATGTAGTTCGAGTCAGCCTTGTGTAACCTATTTTAGTTATGCCAAATGCTTCAAATTTTGAAGTGTCCTTACACATTCCCTGAGAGCCTCTCACACAGTGAGCTGTGATAGCAATCTGTGGCAAAAAGCCCTAATAGAACATGCTGGTGACCTGCTGGTGCCTTCTGTCTTGACTAACCATAGGGCAAACATTCCTTAGTTACATGATTGGATCTGTGTATTAATAGCCTATTGGCAAGAAGCAGAAGTTAAGACCCTGGATCTGCCATTTTACTTTGGTAAAAGTGTCCCATAATTCGTATTCCACAGTAATACTTTAAATTTCCATACTATTGTATATATTCTATAATTACCCTCTGTTTAACTATTACCCTACTAAGGGTTGCTTCTAGGTTCACATTATTACAAATAATATTTTATTAAGTTTATTTTATGAAATACAGGTATATTTTCTTGGTATTTCTAACTCAAACAATATGAAAATTACCAAGGTCCTTCATGACAGATTTAAAGTCTTGTTTCATAGACTCAGTTGCTCTCTATAAGAATTTCTACCAGTAATGTATGAGAATACCTGTTTCACAACACACTTTTCAGCATTAGATAGCATTTACATTTTTGTTTTGCTAACTTTCTAGCCCAAATGTTATGTTTTAATAATACTGATGGCTAACATTTACGGAGCACATCTCTATGTGTCCAGCATTATACTAAGCACTTTATGAACAATCCTAAAATGTAAGTCTTTCAATCATTTAAAGTGTGGTAGGCAAAATAATGGCCTCCCCAAAGATGTCCACATGCTAATACTTGAAGTTTGTTAATACGTTACCTTACATGGTGTTGCAGATTGAATTGTATCTCCAAAAATAGGTATTTTGAAGTCCTTACCCTTGTACTTGTGAACAGGACCTTGGTTGCAAATAAGGTCTTTGATGATGCTAAGATCAGGTAACATGAGTAAGTCATACTGGAGTAAGGTGAGTCCTAGCTCCACCTGAATGGTGTCCTTATAAAAGAGGAGAAGAGATACAGAAAGAGAGTCAGAGGAAAGATGGCCGTGTGACAATGGAGTAGCTGCAGTTGCAGCCAAGAGCACTGGAACTACTAGAAGCTGAGAGAGTGCTAAAACGGCAAGGAGGCCACATGTTCTGACCTCCTCTAACCCTACAAGGGGAAGGCAGGATTACCAGCAGTAACCCAAGGCCTATTACTGC
>NW_006922167.1:683381-700112 GCF_000298275.1 Orycteropus afer afer
ACTTTAAAATCAGGATCTCCTCAGTTGCTAATAGCAATTCCCACCTTGGAGTTTACAAAGACTTATGGGTAGAAAAGCCACACTAAGTAATTTACTACACCGCAGAGAGACAAGAAAGAATTTCTCCCTAGAGCCTTTGAAGAGAACATGGCCCTACTGACACCTTGAATTTGGACACTAGTCTCCAGAACTGTGAGACAATAAAGTCTTCTTGTTTAAAGCCACTCACTTTGTGGTAATTAGTTGCGACAGCCCTAGGGTACTAATAATACACATGGCAAAAAGGATTTTATATATGTGAATGAGGACCTTGAGATGGGTAGATTATCTTGGTAAATGTAATCACAAGAGGCATTATAATAGGGAGGCAAGAATGTCAGATTCAGAGAAGGAGATATAATGATGGAAGAGATCAGAGAGAGAAAGTGATTTAAAGGTGTTACACTGCTGACCTGAAGATGGAGGATTGGACCACGAGCCTACGAATGTAGTGACCTCTAGAAATTGGAAAAGGTAAGTAGAGGGATCCTCCCCTAGAACTTCCAGAAGGAGCACGGCCCTACAAACACCTTGATTTTAGGACTCTGCTCTCCAAAGCTATAAGATAAAACGTTTATGTTGTTATAAGCCACTAAATTTATGGTAATTTGTTATAGGAACAATAGGAAACAAATACACCAATATTAGAGAGACACTGAGACATCAAGTCAGCAAATCAACAAATCTTAATGGAGCCCTGCTATGTGTTAAGCACCGTTCTCGGGGTTGGGGATACAGTAGCATAAATTCCCTTTCCATAAGAATCTTATGTTCTGGAAGCCAGAGACACACCTTACTAAAGTACATAGATAAATGTGATAACTTCAAAGAGTGTTAGATGCTTTGCAGAAAATAAATTAGAATTTTATGCTAAAGAGTATCCTAATGGAAAGGAACTCTGGTGATGTAATGGTAAGGCATTTGGTTGCTAACTAAAAGGTCAGTGGTTCAAACCCACCAGCCACTCTGCAGAAGAAGGATGAGGTAATCTGCTTCTGTAAATTTACAGTTTGGGAAACCCAGTGGTGGTCACTATGAGTTGGAATTGACTTGATGGCATTGAATTTGTTTTTTTTATTCTCATAGAAGAGACGTTAGAAAAGTTATTGTAGGTAGAATAAAAGCTAAAACCTTTATAAAATGGAATTATTTCAACTGAGACCTCAAACGAGAGGAAGTAGCCACTTGAAAAAAATCTGGAAAAACATTCCAAGAAGAAAAAATAGCGAATGTAAAATCCCTGAAGCACAAAAAAGGCAGTGTGGCTGGAGCACAATAGCACAGGGATAGAGAAGAGAGCAGAGAGTTCAAAGGGGAAGGTTGAAGCCAGACCATGGAAGACCTTGAAGTAAAGAATTTGGATTTCCTTCTAAATTCAGTGGGAAGCCTTTGGAAGATTTTAGGAAGGGGAATAATAGAATCTGATGTATGCTTTAGATTGATAACTCTGTGGAAAAAATACTGTAGCCATATCAAGAGTAGAGGCAGGGAGATACATTGAGATGTTATTGCAGTAGTTTGGGTGAGATACAATAATGAATTGGAGAATGGTTGCATGAGGAGTGTTAGGGAGAGTGTTCAAATAATTTCTTCTAGAAGGATCAGCACAAGCCTGATCTCTATGAGGTGGAGCTTAGAGATGTCCCCAAATATCCAGCTTTTCCAAACTTCAGTACCACTCAATCAATCACCTTTAACATGAACTACTACTCCTTCCATCAGTACTCTCCCTCCTGTCTTAGGTCTTTGTAATTCACTGTAACATCTCACAGAACTCATGAACCACCATGGAAATAGCTCATGCAATTGTGGAAGCTGGCACATCCTAAATCCATCAGTCAGTCTGGCAGATTCTCCTCACTCACATGGTTGCAGGGGCAACCAAATCAGCAGGGGAGATGACAGACTGCTGTCTCTCAAGGCTGCAGAAGTTGGTGACTCAAGTCAAACATTAGGCTGCTGTCTCAACACCCAACCATCGGGGGTCAGATAATGGTAAACCACATGCAGGATCCACAGCAAGAGAGCAAATTTTGCTAGAGCATTCTTATAAATTGGATGGAGATCATACCCTCAAGGAGACTAACGGGTGGTGACTTGAGTCATACCAATTAGCAAGGCAACTACTCAAGATATATGCCACCCTAATCTTGCCTCATTAACAAATGGCCCATTCATTCCAAAATAAGACCATAACCACAGCATAGAGGCTAGGATTTACAATACATTGCAAAACAGAGGACTATGACTATTGTTGTTATGTGCCTTCGAATCGGACCCGACTCATAGTGATCCCTCTTTGGGTTTCCGAGGCAGTATCACTATGGAAGTAAATTGACCAACCTTCCTTCCGAGGAGTGGTTGGTAGGTTTGAACTCCCAGCCCTCTGGTTAGCAGTCAAGTGCCCTAGGCACTACACCAACGGGCCATATTAAATAATTCATTGCACCACAGAAAGAATCAAATGTAATTTCTAAATTTTTGGCTTGAGTAAGTGGATAGATGGTGGCTCCATTTGCTGATCTAGAAGAAGGTAAAAATAAAGATTAAGGACAGAAATGCTATTGATCTCTTTTGGCCATATTAAAGTTTAAGTTCCTTCTTGAATTTCCAAGTGGCAAAGTTGAATAGATATGGAAGGTTACAGCTCAGGAAGAGGTTTGAACTGGATATAAAAATTTTGGAGACTTCAACATATAGGTAGCATTTAAAGTTGAGATCCTAGATGAAATCACCTAGGCAGAAAGTATAGCTAGAGGAGCAATGGACATAAAATAAGTTTGTGAAGCATTGCATCAATTAGGAGGTCTGGTAGAGAAAGAAGAGCCAGCAAAGGAAAATGACATGAACTACAAAGCCAGGAAGAAAACTATGAAAGTGTGGTGTCATTGATGCCAAATGAAAAAAGTGATTTAAAAAAAGAGCGAGAGAGAGAGAGAGTATGTTATCAATGAAATATGTAGAATTCAATTAAGATGAAGACAGACAAAGGATTGCTTGCTTTGTACATATTATTTATGATCTTTTACAGTCTGTTTCAGTGTTTCAAAGGCTTCTTGGTGTGGGCCAAGGAAAGAAGGGAATGAGAAAGTTGAGAAAACAATACTTTTGAGATTTGCTGAGGACACGGACATGGATTTGTAGCAGAACTGGTTGGTGTGACTTGACCAAGTGTGTGGGTGTCTGCAGATCCTTGTTTTCAACCTCAGATGTTCTGACACCAGATGAGACAAGGCCTTAATGAAACATAAGCCATAAAACAAGACAAAAGAAAAACAAAAACAAAAACAAAAAAACAAGTTGTTGTCAAGTAAGTGCCAACCATGGTGACCTCGTGTGTACCAGGATAGAATTGTGCTCCCTAAAGTTTTCAACAGCTGATTCTTCAGAAATAGATTGCCAGACCTTTCTTCTGATGCACCTCTTGGTGGACTCCAAGCTCTCAGCTTTTGGCTAGAAGCTAAGCGCATTAACCATTTGCAATATCCAGGGACCCCTTAACCAAAACATTATTGTTGTATGCTGTAGAGTGGATTCCAACTCATAGTGACGCTCTAAAGAATATTTTCTAAGTAATATTGTTATTGTTATTTAGACCATGGCCTGATATTGAGATATTGTCAGAGTCAATTCTTAGATAAGAGGTCCAGGATTATGAATTAATTGGTGTTTTAGTTATCTACTGCTGCTATAACAGAAATATCACAAGTGGGTGGTTTTAAGAAACAGAAAGATGATGATTGCCTGTCTTCAGATCTGATGATTGCTAACTTCATGACTGATTAAACTGCATTAGCAATATGGAGTTTGGCCCATACTCTGCCTGGGTCACTTCAATACAAATATAGTATTTTATTCTTGTCCTTGAAGTAAGGAAAATTATATGAAGTATCAGTTCAGAATTTTTTTTTTTTTTTTAAAAAGATATCTGACATCCAGAATTTGCCAGGATGTTAGACAATTAGGAAAAAAAGTCGGAAAGTTGACACAAAACCAAATTCATGCTCTACTTACTTTATACAAGAAGTATTTTCATCTGAGAACTATTTTTTTTATCTAACTTTTGTTTTATTTAAAGAAATATGACACACTGGTAGCATAGCTCATATACTAGTGTATATTGCAATAGCTTTGCCCTCATTGTAAAGGAACATGTCTTGTAATTGTAACTTTAAAATAACAAACATGGCTGGTGAAACACAGAATATAGGCAACAGATTCAACTTCAAAAATGAAAGTTAAGAAAACTTCTGATGAAGACATCAGAAACATGAGTGTAGCTTGATAAGTGTTTATTTTTTTCAGTTTGGGCCCTACCCAAATATTCTGTAAAAATGTCTGCCTGTTGTAAAAGAAGAAAGTTTACATGCAATATGAACACACAGGGAGTCTCTAGATTGTGGGTTTCTTTTTCCCCTTCTTTAAAAATTTCTATTGAACTTTTATTGCAGTGATTAAAACTTATTATATATATATATTCTATAAAATCCTGTAGCAGGAAATAATCACAATCAAAGCATAGGATAAAATGGGAAATATTTAAAAATTAATAAATAATATAATATTTTAATATAATTTATGTTTCAGAGATGTTTTACGTTTACAAAAAAATTGAGCATAAAGTCCAGAGAGATCCTACATCATCCTCACAGTTGCCGGCATCTTTGAATCCATCCTTGTACCTGTCAGACCAGTCCCTTTTGCTAAGTCCTCCCTTGCCCTGTAAGACCTTCTACTCACTAAGCACGATAGACTCTTCTAATGACTGCTCCCCCCATGATGTATTCAAAGCAAGTAAGCTCAACAATGGTTTATCGTGATCTCTTAAGGTTTTCATGGGTTAATTTTAGAAATAGATTGCAAGGCCTTTTTTGCTAGTCTAGTCTAGAAGACCTACTGAGACATCCACAGTGACATCCTCAAAGATGAACCCAGCTGTCCACCACAGGTGACCCTGCTCATATTTAAATACCAGTGGCATTTCAATACCCCAGCAACATCCCAGCCAGTACAGTAGGGCAACATGAAAGCCTTTACAGTAGCCAGAACAGACAGGGTGGTCAGGTGGGATTGCTATTGTTCTTGTTGTTAGGTGCTATTGATTTGGCTCTGACCCACAGTGACCCTATGTACAAAAAAACAAAACACTGCCCAGTCCTATGCCATCCTCACAATGTTTGCTGTGCTTGGATCCATCATTATAGCCAGTATGTCAATCTATCTTGTTGAGGGTCTTCCCTTTTTTGCTGATCCTCTACTTTAGTGCCTAAGGCACTTGAGTGCTAACCAGAAGGCTGGTCGTTCAAACCCACCAGCCACTCCTCGGAAGGAAGATTGGGCAATCTACTCCCATAGTTATACCGCCTTGGAAACCCAAGGAGGGGTCTCTATGAGTCATATCCTACTCGATGGCACACAACAACAACTACTACTACTACTTTACCAAGCATGACATCCTTCTCCAGGGAGTGGCCCCTCCTGATAATATGACCAAAGTATGAGAGACAAAGTCTCACCATCCTTGCTTCTAAGGAGCATTCCAGCTGCACTTCCTCCACAACAGATCTGTTCGTTCTTCTGGCAGTTCTTGGTATTTTCAGTGTTCTTTGTCAACACCACAATCCAAAAGCATCAACTCTTCTTCAGTCTTTCTTATCATTATCCAGCTTTCACATCCATAGGAGGCTATTGAAACTACCACGACTTGGCTTCAGCACACCTTAGTCTTCAAAGTGACATTTTTGCTCCTTACCACTTTAAAGAGGTCTTTTGTAGATTTGCCCAATGCGATATGCTGTCTGGTTTCCTGACTGCTGTTTCCATGGGTGTTGGTTGTGGATCCAAGTAAAATGAACTCACTGACAACTTCAATATATTCTTCATTTATCATTAAGTTCCTTATTGGTCCAGTTGTGAGAATTTTTGTTTCCTTTATATTAAGGTATAATCCATACTGAAGACTGTTATCTTTGATCATCATAAGTCAGTGCTTCAAGTCCTCTTCATTTTCAGCAAGCAAGACTGTGCCATCTGCATATCACAGCTTGTTAATGTGTAGTCCTCCAATCCTGATGTCGTGTTCTTCGTATAGTCCAGCTTCTCAGATTATTTGCTTAGCATATAGATTGAATAACTATATGAAAGGATACAGCCTTGATGCATGCCCTTCCTCATTTTAAACCATGCAGTATCCTCTTATTGAGCATCAAAATTTTAAACAGCAATATAACTGTTTTCTGATTTTAAGCAAATTTGGATATAGCAATCTCAGTAATATACTCCTGAAGTCAATGTATTGTCTTTTATATAAATATGCTGTTTTTGTTAGGTGCCACCAAGTCGATTTCCAACTCGTAGCAGTCTCATGTAATGGAGTAGACCTGCCCCGTAAGGTATTCTAGGCTATAATCCTTATAGAAGCCGAGCTCTAGGTCCTTCTCCTGCACAGCTGCTAGGTAAGTTCGAACCTCCAACTTTCAGTTAGCAGCCAAGCGCTTAATTGTTGCACAAAAAAAATTTAAAAAAAAAAAAACCAAACTCATTGCCATCAAGTCCAGTCTGACTCAGAGACCCCTCCTTGGGTTTCTGAGGTGGTGGTATCTTTATGGAAGTAGATTGCCCAATCTTCTTTCTGAGGAGTGGCTGTTGGATTTGAATCACCAGCCTTCTGGTTAGCAGACAAATGCCTTAGGCACTACTCCACCAGGGCTCAGTGACAGCAGTACCAAAAAAAAGCATCATTGCAACCTCATGACTATAATTTCACAATTACTCAGTAAATCTACTTGATAGGTAGGCAAATGAAAACTATGAAATACACTGAAGTGCTTGCTCACTGACGTAGTGCAAAAGGCTATGCTTGGGAGTTCTCCAGAAAAGTACTTCTTAAAGTGCGAGATCAGCTGAAAAAATAAATGGTAGAGTCTGTCAGCCCCTGAAAGCTCTCTCTCTAACAAGGCTTTAGATACTTGTGGTTTTGCAAACTTGTTCCAGGGGCTGTCTTCCACAGTTAATGGACCATTAACTGCTGGCTGTTATCCATCTTTGGGGAAGTCACTGTGGGTGTTCTTCCTGTTATACCCAAGGTAATCAGGCATTCCCTTGGACTTGCAGCATGGCAGAGGTTTATTCCAAAGGGGAAAGCCTCAGTGTAGTTGTTAGAGACAGTCATATATTCACTTAACTGATTAGACATTTCTTGAAGTCTGAAAAAAAAAAATCAAACTGCCACATCATAACATGTATATCTGCCTAACTGAATCATTCATTTTTAATAATCATAGTTAATATTTATTGAGTAGTTGCTAGAGCTAGGCATTATATTGAAAGTTCACCTAGATTATCTCTTTAAATCTTCAAAACAAACATAACAAGTAGGTGCCTTATTATCCCTATTGAGCAGATGAGGAAACTGGATACCCAGGGAAGTTAGATATTTTACCTCTCATTACAGGGTAAACAGTAGTAGAGCTGGCGCTCAAACATCAGCAGCCTGGCCCATCTCACACTCTGAACCACCACATTACCATACTGGACCCAGCCAGATGCATACCGATGTGATCCTCAAGTGAGTTATGGTTTAGTTTAGTTTGATTGGAAAATAGGCCTTATTTTGAGTATGCTATGCATACAACTCCTCAAGAGCTGAAATACGACCTTGACTATACCCACCTGCATTTAGAGACCATCTTAAGAATACATTTGATGCATTCAACACTAACAACTGAAGACCAGACGATTGTTGGGGTGATATCAAGGACATCATACATGAAGAAAGCAAAAGGTGATTAAAAAGGAAAGGAAGGGAAAAACAAGATGGATGTCAGAAGAGAGTTTCAGAAGAGACTCTGAAGCTTGCTCTTGAGTGGAGAGTAGCTGAAACACATGGAAGAAGTGATCAAGTGAAAAATCTGAACAGAAGATTTCAAAAGACAGCTTGAGAAGACAAAATAAAGTATTATAATGAGATGTGCAAAGACCTGGAGTTAGAAAGTCAAATGGGAAGAATCTGCTTGGCATTTCTCAAGCTGAAAGGACTGAAAAAAAAAAAAATCAGTCTTCAAATTGCAATATTGAAGGATTCTATGGGCAAAATACTGAACATGTAGGAAGCCTCCAAAGGAGATGGAAGGAATACACACGTCACTGTACCAAAAGAATTGATCAATGTTTAAATATTTCAAGAGCTAGCATTTGATCAAGAACCAATGATATTGAAGGAAGAAGTCCAAGCTGTCCTGAAGGAATTGACAAAAAAAAAAAAAAAGGTTCCAGAAATTGAGAGGGTACTCACTGAGATGTTTCAACAAATGAAGCAATGCTGGAGGTGCCCATTCATTTATGCCAAGAAATTTGGAAGACAGCTAGCTGGCCAACTGACTGGAAGAGATTGATATTTGTGCCCCATTCCAAAGAAAAATGAGCCAACACAATGTGGAAATTATGAAACAATATCATGAATAGCACATTCCAGTAAAATCATGCTGAAGATAATTCAAAAATGGCTGCAGCAATATATTGACAGAGAACTGCCAGAAATGCAAGCTGGATTCAGAAGGGGACAGGGAATGAGGGATATCATAGCTGATGTCAAATGTATCTTGGCTGAAAGCAAAGAATACCAGAAAAATGTTTACCTGAGTTTTGACACTGAAAAGGCACTTAACTGTGCGAATCATAACAAAATATGGATAACATTGCAAAGAATGGGAATTCAGAATATTTAATTGTGCTCATGAAGAAGCTATACGTAGACTAAGAGGCAGTCATTTGAGCAGAACAAAGATTGTTTAGAATCCTTTTGTTTAAAACTGCATTGTTTAAAATCAGGAGATGTGTGTGTCAGGTTGTATCATTTCACCATAGTTATTCAATTTGTATACTTAGCAAATAAAGCAAGAAGCTAGATTATATGAAGAAGAATGCAGCATCAGGATTGAAGGAAGGCTCATTAACAATCTGCAATATGCAGGTGAAACAAACTTGCTGGCTGAAAGTGAAGAAGAATTTAAACACTTATTGATGAAAATCAAAGACTACAGCCTTCAGTATGAATTATACCTCAATATTCAAAACCAAGACACAACTCATTGCCATCGAGTCAATGCCAAGTCATAGTGACCCCATTGGGTTCGTGAGGCAGTAAATCTTTACGGAAGGAGATTGTCCCATCTTCCTTCTGTGGAGTAGCTGGTGGGTTTGAACTCCCAACCTTCTGGCTAGCAATCAAATGCCTTAGGCATTACATCACCAGAGCTCCTAATCCTCACAACTGGATCAATAAGAACATCATGATAAATAGAGAAAAGATTGAAGTTGTTAAGGATTTCATCATCAATGCCTATGGAAGCAGCAGTCAAGAAATCAAACAGCGTATTGCATTGGGCAAATCTGCTGCCAAAGACCTCTTTAAAATGTTGAAGAGTAGAGATGTTACTTTGAAGATTAAGTGACTAAGCAATTAATCAACTTGCACCTGATCCAAGCCGTGGTATGAATGGGAGAGCCAACCAAGGAATAAGGAAGACTACAGAAGAATTGATGCATTTGAATTGTGGTGCTGTTGAAGAATATCAAATGTACCACGGACTACTAGAAAAACAAACAAATCTATCTCGGAGGAAGTACAGCTGGAATGTCCCTTAAAAGCAAGAATGGCGGACTTTGTCTCTCATACTTTGGTCATGTCAGAAGGGACCAGTCCCTGGAGAAGGACAGCATGCTTTATAAAGCAGAGGGTCATTGAAAAAGGAGAAGACTCTCAATGAGATGGATTGACAATGTGGCTGTGATGATGACTCAAGCATGGCAATAGTTGTAAGGATGACACAGGACCTGGCAGTATTTCATTCTGTTGTACATAGGGTTGTTAAGAGTCAGAGCCAACTCGACAGCACCAAATAACAACATGTATGATGATAAGAGCAACCATTTATTGAGCAATTACTGTGGGCTACACTATATTGGTATTCTTTGTACATAATCCCATTTACTTCTCACACTAACCCTTTGACATATGTATTGTTATCCCTAGTTTATGGAGGAAGGAACATGTTTGAACAATTAAGAAACTTATTCAAGGTCACTCATTTGGAAGTCTTTCAGCCTGACTCCAACTGTTATATTTCCCACTGTTAACTTCCTTCTTCTATTCAAAAATTATAATTTCTTTTGTTTCTGATACCTTCCCTATTAACCCTTGAGTGGTAATACCAAATACTAAATATATTTTTTTTTTCTGAAAGCTTATATTTATATTATAGTAGACTAACTAAGGCTGGGCATGCCCTTGGTAGTAGTTTGTTTCCCCAGAGTAAGTAAAACAAGTTTAAAATGCCAGTCTGAAATACATTACTGTCATCTCCTTTGCAAAACAAAAAGAAAATTAAAGCAAAAAAGAAATAGAAAAAATCTTGGTAGTTTGACGCTTATCTCCAACACTGCCTAGCAGTGTTACCAGCCTATAGCAGGATAGTTCCACAGATTCTGCTGGAAGGAACTAAAGTACAGCTCACTTGACCAGTACTGATTAAGAAAATGTTCCCCCTAATGTTCAAGTCCAATATATTTTATAGACGACAGTGCAATAGAGAAACAATTGAACTTTATTTTCTGTTTGCATTTGGGCTTTCTGGACTCTGAAGCAAATGGGGAAAATGTTTTTTTCAGCCTCGTGGAATTCATTGATTTCTCTGTGTCAGAATCCATTTGATGGCACACAACAACAACAATATTTAAAAGTGGAGTCCCTGGGTGATGCAAACAGTTAATGTGCTAAGCTGCTAACTAGAAGGTGGGTGGTTGGAGTCCACTCAGAGGCACTTCAGAAATAAGACCTGTTGATCAACTTCTGAAAAATCAGCCAAGGGGGTGCAGTGCTAGGCTGACACACATGGGGTTTCCACGGGTCAAAACTGACTTGATGGTTAACTGACAACAGGTGGACTTAAAAATATTCCACAGAATGATTGGAACATGCGTGAATTCCAGACAATATCATCCAAGAACCCGAGATCGATGATGTCCCGATAGCTAAGAGAAAGAAAGAAAAGATGGCACATGAAATCAAACATAGCTGTGAGCTATGTCTGAGTTGGACTAATGTTGAAGGCTTTTCATTTTCAGTCACTTAGTTGTTTCTAATCATAACTGGTATTTTCAAGTGCTTTCTAAGCACAGTATTATGTCTTTTACATTGATTAGCTCACAAGAATGTTAAATATGATAGCTAGGATTATAATCCTCACTTTACAGATGAGAACAAGGAGGTTTAAAGAGATTAAATAATTTACCCCAGTTCATGTTGCTAAGAGACAAAAAAGCCAGGCACTGAACCCAGGCAATCTAATTCCAGAACTTACTGTGATCAACCCCCACATGGGCCCCTTTATATCCTGTTCATGTTGGTGCCATGATCTTGCTTGAAGCCCTATCTATGTTTTAAACTAGATTTATAAATATTTTTGTGGGGGAAAAAAAATATTTGGAACTGACAGGGAAGGAGTAATCCATGAAGCAACAGACAAGAATATTATACATTTGACTTCAAAATGCACTGATTGCCTCATTCAGCAATTATCTATTGAAGGTTTAGCTGAACCTCTGCTCTGCATAGATACCGTACGAGGCAGGCCCTGGTCCATTTCATATTCTCAGCTTCCCCCTGAAAGGCTGGCAGGTCCCAGCTGGTGAGTCCTAGACCTTGTAGTCTGGCCAAAGTAATCAATAATTTAAAGAAAAGGGCTTGACTCAATTAGAGACCAAGCCTAGGCCACCACCCTTTACTTGGTATATTGGAGACAGCATAAACTCTGAAAGTTGGGTCTGAATCCTCATTTTGCTACATTCCCCGTAGGATCTTGGATATATTTCCTAGTCCCTCTGAGTCTCCACATCTTCATTTCATAAAATGGGAATAGTTTTTATTCTGTTGTGTTGAAAATAAAAGTGATGATGCAGGTGTAGCAGAATAATTAAAAATAATTAGTGACAAAAAAAAATTGTAGTTCTCTGTCATCTTTATGGAGAGTAGATTCTGAAACTGAAGGAACTTTCCTTTAGCATGCTTAACTGTTGTTTAGTATCAAGAGATGGGTATGTGTGTGCATATGCTCATGTATGCATGTGTCTATGCATGCACATGTGTGAGCTTGCGTATATTCAGAGGGAGGAGGGAGGAAAGGTGGAGCTAAGTGCTGCTCAGTATTAGAAATAGAGAAAAAAAAAGAAAACCAAAGGAAGCCCCGGGGAAAATCAAAACCCTGGGGGGGAAGCAGGATAGAGTTGGTGAATGGGGATTTGGGCTGTGAAATACTGTGAACTGTGAGATGTAAAACCTCACTTCTGCTATCTCCATGACATCTTCAGCCTATATTGTTCAGTAATATTTTAATTTTCTCCCTTCTTTTCTTCAAGGGTATATGAATATGGAATGAGATGGGCAGAGATGCAACACTAAATCCTACTTCAATCCACTGAATAACTAGATGGTTCAGAAAGAGACAAAAGCTCTGATAGTGCAGTGCCTAGGGTACTTGACTGCTAACCAGAAGGCTGGCGGTTCAAATCCACAAGCCACTCCTTGGAAGGAAGATGGGGCAATCTACTTCTGTAGTGATAGTGCCTCAGAAACCCAAGGAGCGGTCGCTATGAGTCAAGTGCGACTTGACGTCACATAACAACAACACACACACAGATGGTTATGCACATATACATATATACACACATGCATACATGTATGTGAACAAATTTTTCAAATTCTGCAATTCTACACTATCAGAGATCTTTTGTGTCTCATGCACAGGTCTCAGGACTAAAAGGGATCATACATCCTGCAAGTATTTTCTGAGAATGTTTTAGACTACAAAGCATGCAGACTTGAAATCTTTCAGAAAGTAGAAACCTGGGTGGAGGGAAGGGGGAGAGAGAAAGGACAGACTAGGGACTGAAGTTAGAGAGATCTGCTCTGAGAAGGGATGTTGGCCTTGACCAAACAGAATTCTTTTAAAGGCAACCATGCCTTCCTAGCAAGATCACAGTCCATCCTTCTTCGAAAGACCACAGGAATGCAGAGAACTTCAGATGCTGTGCAACCAGCTTGGGTTGCACAGGCTGGTGGTTTGCTGCCCACCGTCGATGTGAGTGTGCTGGGACCGCACTGGATTCACTTTTCAAATGCAACCACAGGCTCTGTATTAACTGACGGCCTCTTCTGCTCTTAAATTTCTTTCCAGACATCGCTACTGATAAAACAAGGCCCTGAAAGTCAGGGCAGCACTCTGCTCTGCAGCATGTAATTTGATCAGGTGTGCTGCATCAGCCTCCAAGCCAAGTGATGGTGGTGGCGGTAGCTGCTCGTAAGTTGGATGTGACTCATGGTGAGCCCACATACCACAGGACAAAACATTGCCCTGACTTGTGTCAGGTTCAAGATTGTTGCAATGCTCAAGTCCGTAGTTGAGTCCACTGTGTACTTTGAGTTCCTTCCAATGTAGGGAGCTGATCTGCCAGCACTGTACTGGGCAATATTCTGTTGTAACCCATAAAATGATCATTGGATAATTTCAGAACTAGATCGCCAGACCATTCTTCTTATTCTTAGTCTGGAAGCTCCTCTGAAACCTGTCTGCCAGGAACGACCCTGCGGGTATCTGAAATATCACTGACAGTCTCCAGCATCCTAGCAACACTCAAGCTACTACAGTATGACAGACAGGAGGTGGGCACTGCCCTCAAATCTCACGATCCTGATGGAAGAACCATATCTGGCCCAGGGAAAAGTATACAATTTTCTATTTGTGGAACATGAACCTTTCAGTACCAGAGTCTTCAAAGTTCTTTTTTTTTTTTTTTTTCATTCTGTGAAACAACATGTTAAAAAGACTAGATGAGAAAAAGATGTTATTTTCTGTTAAACGTATTTATGCACCAAGTGGGCTAAGGCAATTTTCTGAAAAATCTTTTGTGGCAACTTATTGCTGGGTATAATATCGAGAATATATTTGAAAGATTTTCTGATGAACCTTCCTTATTGTTGAATCCATTTTCTTTCCCTGCATTTAGTCTCTTATTATGACCCTGGGGAATAGACAGAGTATAAAGGAGGCCTCTGTCACACGGAAGAGGGGACAGGCTACCTCTTCTGCCCCAGTGTTAGAAGATGGGAGGAGGAAGGAAGCACAAACAGCGGGTACCAGTGTCCTTGCTTTCGCCCTCTCTCTCACAGTCAAACTTGGGTGGGAGGGGAAAGCAAGGGTACCTGTACCTGGGTCAGAAGAGGAAGGCTATCCCTGAGTGATTCTTTCTGTCTGCCAGGAGATTTCCTACCCCATTTCTTTCTGGATGCAACACCTGGACCCTTTCCCAGAGTCATAATAACAGAGGACAGGGCTTTGCAACTAAAGACAAATGGTAGGGATACTCTATAGGTACCTCCCAGATCAGATGAAACAAGCTTCACCTCAGCAGACACAGATCAGGGGCCATGGCCAGCCCAGGCAGCCACTCTGCTGCAGAGACCAGCAAGGATCTAGAGGGCACCTTGCAGACCCAGAGGCCTCCCTCTCGCCAGTCACCCAGGCACCATCTGGATGGCTAAGAAATCTAGGAAAAAAACATTTAAACCAGAACACATTGAGACATCATTTAGTGGCACATTTAGTTTTTCAAACACCCTCTCACCACTACACAGAGGATTGAGATGAAAGTGACTATAAGGAAGATGAGATGAAGTATAGTAAATATATATGTTGTTGTTGTTGTTATGTGCCGTCGAGTCGGCCCCAACTCATAGCGACCCCTCCTTGAGTTTCCGAGGCAGTATCACTACGGAAGTAGGATTGCCCAACCTTCCTTCCGAGGAGTGGCTGGTGGGTTTGAACCGCCAGCCATCTGGTTAGCAGGCAAGTGTCTTAGCCACTATGCTACCAGAGCTCCCAGTAAATATAGCGATACATATAGTAAATAGTGAGCTTCTTTTTTTCTTTCTTTGGTACATCTTAGCATACAACAACGCAACACACTGCCATGGAGTCAGATCCAACTCATAGCAACCCCTCCTTGGGTTTCTGAGGCAGTGTCACTACGGAAGAAAATTGCCCAACCTTCCTTCCGAGGAGTGGCTGGTGGGTTTGAACCACCAGCCTTCTGGTTAGCAGTCAAATGCCTTAGGTACTATGCCACCAGAGCTTTATACCCTTAATGCATGGATGAAATAAGGTCTCTTCTTCACCCGCTTAATTCCATCCACGGCTCATGGACAAGCACCAGTATGTACACAGCATCCAGTGTGCAACAAAAGAGAAAAGGCATGGCACTGCCTTTGAGGAGCTCCCAATAACTTGGGAGACAGACATCATCATAATTATAGCACCAGTTGAAGGGGAATATATGTTGGAAGCCACAAAAGCACAAACCATCCTGCATGGAGATTAGGAGTTAGGAGCTGAGGTCTGGACATCTAAAAACGGATAAAGATTTCACAGAGATGGAAGGGAAGCACAGTGCAGACAATGGAAAAATGTCTGCAGCACCTGGAGGCTCTACTCCAAACCAGTAGTCAACTCATTCTCATATGGATTTTCCGTGCAGTTTTAGTATCTGTGTAGGAGTTTCCTGATGCTGCTGTAACAAACTATCACATACTTAATGGCTTAAAATACCATGAGAACATTATCTTACATTTCTGGAGGTCAGAAATCCAAATTGAGTCCCTTCAGGCTAAAATCAAGGTGTCAGTAGGGCTGGTTCTTTCTGGAGCTTCAGGGGAGAATCTGTTCCTTGTCTCTTTCAGCTTCCAGAGGCCACTGGCATTCTTTGCTTGTACCACATTCTGATCTCTGGTTCTGTGCTCACATTGCCTTCTCCTGCATTTGACCTTCTTGTCCTCCTCTTATAATGACCCTTGTGATTTTACACTGGATTTACCTAGATCATTTAGGGTAATATCCTCCTATCAAGGTCTTCAGTTTAATCACATCAGCAAAGTCCATTCAACCATGCAAGGTAACGTACAGGTTTAGGGGATTAGGACATGGAATTTCCAGAGGGCTGTTATTCTGCCCACCACAGTATCTTTTATGTTATTTCCTTTCTAATTCAGTGTGATCAATTTAACAAAGTTAGTTAGCAGTGAAATGTAAAAGAGAAATTCTAATAAACTTGCCAATAATGATATCCATTAAGGTATCAAGTAAACATTTAATTTAAAACTATAGATTGTTCTTGAAAAAATATAACAAAAATCCTAAATTGTTAATGTTAAATTGTCTTTCTTGCCTCTCAACATTATTTTATATATCCTTCTCAAACTGGGGCTGCCTTGGTCCCAGAAAGTGCAACCAACTACCAGAGGAATATCACATCGCAGGATAAGCATGGTATATCTTCCCTAGGTGCTAATTTTTAGTACTAAGTCACATAAAACATTTATATTTAATGTGTGTGGAAGACACAAGCAGGAGGACAAAAAAAAAACAAAAAAACAAAAAAAAACAACCCAAAACCCAAATCCACTGCCATCAAGTCGATTTTGACTCATAGCGACCCCCATTGGGTTACCAAGGTAGTAAATCTTTACAGAAATAGATTGCCCTATCTTCCTTCTGTGGAGCACCTGGTGGGTTTGAACTGCCAATCTTCTGGTTAGCAGTTAAATGCCTTACACACAGCACCACTGGAGCGCAACAGTTTTTG
>NW_006922167.1:700957-721002 GCF_000298275.1 Orycteropus afer afer
CCCTGTCTTCCTTCCGAGGAGTGGCTGGTGGGTTTGAACCACCAGCCTTCTGGTTAGCAGTCAAGTGCCTTAGGCTCTACGCTATACAATTCTAACAACTCTCAAGGTCATCCTTTCTTTACACCAAGGATCAGAGAGGTGAGGAAGAGCTAGTATTCAAAACAAGTCTTCAAACTCTGAAGCTTACGATCTTTCTCTCTGTGTCATTCTTAAGTAGTTAAGAGTATAAATGAGTTTAGAACATTTATACCTAAAGTAGCACAAAATTTTTATGCCCTGAAGAGTAGAATTTGAGTTGTACACTAAACTTGATTTTCAGAATTACTCATTAGTCAACCATTGCATGGTCAGGACACAGGCATTGAGAGTTGGAGATGTTTGCCTATGCCCTCTTCTCCTCTTAAAGAAGTGTAATTTGTGTTTCTAGGCTTCAAATTATTCCTTTAAGTTATCCTTTGATTTCCCTTTTTGAATAAAAGGTATTTTCACTGATTTTATTTCCAAGAAGTTTGTATTGATTCAGCATGTTCACCCTTCTCTCGCTTCTCCACCTTGCTACTTTTAAACATGATCTTAAGGATGAATTCTCATAGGGGCATCATGAGGATTGCATGAGTTTACACTCTGGAAACTCTTAAAGGAGCACCTGGCAAACAGTAAGTCCATGATAGATGACATAAAGGATTTTCCCTCTGATGGAGCCTTCTGTTAGGAGGCACACGAAGGATGAAAGTAGACATTTGCTTCTCCGTTACTACCCACTGGCCCAGGACACAGTAAAATACCCCAAAATGGAATTTGATTTTTTTTATTAGAGAATATATCTAAAATACAATATTTATTAAGTTATGATATATTATTTGAATGGAAATACAATCTGTATCACAACTATAATTATAACAATTTTTATAGATAATACTTCATTTACATCTCAGTAATTCCAAAGTCACTAAATTACAACATAATTTGTATTTAATGTAACTTTGCTACAAATATATAAGAATTTTAAAAGCTTTTTTTTTTTTTTCAAAATATAACATCTTGGAATCATGAACATTTATTTGATCTGATTTACATTACACAGAATCATGGCTAGTTTACCTGATTTACCTTACATACCTCTATTTACCTCATGATAAGAATTTGCTCTCAACCATTCTGCTTTCATAGTTTTTAAAATATCATTTTAATTAACAATTGCAAGTATTCTTCATCCTATGTGCTGTTAACAAAATCAAGTTATTTTATTCCTGTTCCTCATATTATATTCTCTGTTACAAAAAAGCTACTGCTTTTAAGCAAAGCACCAGTCACAGCCATTCTGTCAAGTATGACATCCGGTCTAGCTCTTCACACTTTCTCAGTAAGTCAGGTGAGACACGAAGGGTCTAGAAAACCAGATGCAAAGCGGACAGGGTCCAAATCACTAGGGTTGATTTGTGCTCAGCTAAAGGGAAACACCAGAGATTCAGTATTTGGACACTGGCTGTGGGACCTGCGTAGCTAAAGGGAAACATCTGAAGATTCACTATTTGGACACCAGCTCTAAGACCATTTTATTTGAAGGAAGCTTTGATTTGCCTGTTTCTCAGTGGCTGAGCTGGACGCCAGTTGTCCACCATCAGTTCTTCAGGTTCACCGTCCCCACTGAAGTTAAGGTTACGGAATTTCAGCATCTGAAAGACAAAATTAAAAAATTAAGTCACATTAAGATTCACTTATGTGCTTGTGTTACACCTTGAAATACATTCCCTAATATTCACAGTATCAATCAATGACCCATATTCAAAAAGATTCTCAATAAATAATTACATATAGATGATATATGTTGTTGTTGCGCATATGGTTTTCATATAACAAATAAGATTTAGATATAAAACTGGTGGTGTCATCAGAAGGAAATTTTTGTGAGGTTGTCTTTTCTTCTTTAATTTTAAGATCAACAGCCTGTAAAACCATACTTCTGAGTTACAGAGTAATAGTGACTCTAGATCCAAATTAAAGCTTTGTATTTTGCCGCAGGGTAGACAAACCAAAGCCTTTATACGATAAGATAAAGTGGCCCAGCGTCTGCGGCTTCCAGGGGCAGAGTGATGCACTGGCATCTTCCCTAAATATATAGAAACATAAGAATGAATTTGCTGAGGTTGGGATTTCAAACCCTTGCTAATGGTTATTTTTTATTCGCTTTCAGATGGCTTCAGTTTCCTGGCCCCATCTGTGACACAGACAGTCCTCATCTCATCTCCCACTTTGTCCAGTTTTTCTTTTCCCCCAAAGTTGTACTTACCTTTTCCTATGTGAGACTTGATCTAAATGAGAAGAGTAACGAGGGCAGTTATGTAAAAATGCCAAACCCAACCCACTGCTATTGAATTGAGTAGAACTGCCACATACGGTTTCAAAGCCTGCCTCATCTTTCTCCCATGGAGCAGCTGGTGAGTTCCAACTACCCACATTTTTGCTAGCAGTCAGTGCTTAAGCATTATGCCACCACGGTCCTGGCAGTAACATAGGTACTCATTAATCAATAGACTTTAATATGATCTCTGTTGTCTAGTAACATTCCCTTAAACACCCCTATAAAGTCAACTTCAACACAGGTCAGCTATGGTAACATTCATGACTATTTTTATGCAATGCAAGGAAAATTTCTAATGCCATCCAGGGATTGGTTTTTTTTTTACAACAGAATCCCAGTAATCTGAAAGATTTGGGATTGCTTTATAAAGTAGCACCAGATCAAACTTTTTTCACCCAAACAGATGTCGGATTTCTGCTCCTCACCGTCCCAAATGAATCATATTCTTACATTGATCAAGTTGGCTCATTATTTTACCATCACAGATTCAAAGTCTGAGGATAGGAAAATAGAAGTGGCTGAATGTAACAGACCCTTTTCTATTATCCCTCCCCCAGTCCCATACTTTGTCACTAACAGACATCTAAAAACCTAAACCAAACTCACTGCCATCGAGTCTACTCCAACTCAGAGTGACCTCCGTTGGGTGTCCAAGGCTGTAAATCTTTACAAAAGTAGATTGCCTCATCCTTCTCCCATGACGCTGCTGGTAGGTCTGAACCACCAACTTTTCATCAGCCGTCAAGCGCTCTACCCATGATTCCACGAGAGCTCCTATAACAGACATCTGCTCTCCCCTTAATCCTCTGAGGGTTAATTGTTTATAGGTGTTAAGCGATCATACTGACTATCTTAGTTATCCACTGCTTCTGTAACAGAAATACCACAAATGGGTGGTTTTAACAAACAGTAATTACTTTCCCACAGTTTAGGAGGCCAGAAGTCTGAATTCAGGGTGCTGTCTCTAGGGGATCACTCTCTCTCTGTCAGCTCTGAAGCGAAGGACCTTGTCTCTTCGAGCTTTTGCTCCTGGGTGGTTTTCATGTGGCTTGGCATCTCTCTTTTCCCATCTTTGCTTCTCTCACTTACTTGTATAATCTCTCATATCTCAAAAGAGATTGACTCAAAACACACCGTATACTAATCCTGTTTCATTGATGTAAGAAAGATACCCCATTCCCAAATGGAATGAGTCAAATCTAGTCGATGGCAGTGAGTTTAGAGTATGTAGGTACATATGTCTGTATGGGTGCGTGTGTGTGGGTACATGATAAATCCATTCATTGTAACAGCTCTCAATGTCAGGCTATAGGTCACAAAGCTGGTTTGCTTCCAGTAAAAAGGAAAGATAAATAATTTTCATGCTTTAGATTGAAATTCAAACACTACATTTACAAATAAAAAGAGGCATTATAATCTTTTCTTATGCTACTGCTTCAAGAAGACTGCTCAAATATTTTATGAGTATAAAGCCAATTTTCAAGTCACATACCAGTCAAGCACACTAGTTTTCTTTGGTCCCCTTCGAAATACTAAAGTAATTTTTCACTGCTAGAAGCAGATTTCTTTTAAGGAAAGATGTAGAATGTTGTGCTGATATCAAACAAATACATTGCCATCTAGTTGATTCCAACTCATAGCAACTGTATTGGGCACAGTAGGGACACAGTAGAACTACCCCATCCCACTGCCATCGAGTCAATTCCAACTCATAGCGACCCCTCCTGGGTTTCCAAGGCTGTAAATCTTTATGGAAGCAGATTGCCTCATCTTCCTCCCATAGAGAAGCTGGTAGGTTTGAACTGCCACACTTCTGGTTAGCAGCTTTACCCACTATGCCACCAGAGTTCCTTGAACTACCCCCCACAGCGTTTCTAAAGCTGTAAACCATTTCAGAAGCAGACTGCCTTATCTTTTTCCATGGAGCAGCTGCTGGGTTCTAACTGCTATCCTTTTGGTTAGCAGTCCAATGTTTTAACCATAGTGCCACCAGAACTTAGAATATTGTGGAACTCATAAACTAATACTCTAAATGAAAACATAGGACACAGGATAGGAACTTCCCTGTACCTCAGGCTGCTTACCTGTAAAATGAGAAGTTTGGACACTGTGATCCCCTAAAGCACATTCCACCTCTAAACTTCTTTGATTCTAAATTCAGTATTAAAATGTTTTAGCTCTAGTTGTAGGTTTAAATTATCCAGGATCTAAGCTTTTACGGATCCTGCCAAGGAATGTCTATTTTATACGTTTCAATGGTAGGCTGATAGAGATGGTTGGTCCAGGACAAATTCATCTATACCCACGCTTTGTGGCCACTCATCAGTGACTTAGCTGCATTAAGCACTTGAACATCACAAACTACATTGTATGCTAAATATAGGCGTCTCTGTTCTAAGCCTCTAAATCAACCCAGAGTGAGTTTTGATAGACGCTTTTTCTTCAAAGGATGATAATTTGTTAGAAATCAGAAACATACCCTGACAGAAATAAAACCACAGTGAGTTCTGATGTGAATGAACAGTGGGCTGGAAATGATCACTGGTACCTATGTAATCTTGAACATGAAGTCTCATTTCTGTGGGCCTCAGTTTCATTACAGGTTACAAAAGAGCACTTACTAGGTGACAGACACCTTTCTCGTTAAATTCTCACAATGACTATCCAATTTTACAGACTAATACAAGCTGCCTAAGATACTGTAGTTTATAACAACAATGAGTATTTACTGAATGCCATTTACTCGCCAGGCACTGTGGTAGGCACCAGGCTTCACAGCTATGAGCAGCAGCAGAAGGATTAAGGCCCAGGTCTCACTGCAAAGGCCAAACTACTCTGCGTAGACTAAATGTTCCTCCTCTCTTAACAGACCTCTCATTAGAAACCAACCTGCTCACTGCTGACACTGATAGGCTCCTTTAACACAATCCAGGTTACACATTCCAGAAGTGGAGGGGTGGTCAGTGAGCCTGGATAGGTCCAGTAGTCTAAGCTTTCAGGAAGGAGGCCATGAGGATCAAAGTTAGTGAATTCGGCACTCTGACCCTAAAAAAGGCAAATAAATACACAGGTTAAAAAGGCCACATGATCAGAGTGAGAGGAAGGTAGGAAATATAAATAGGTACACTCCCCTCTGATAGACAGGCAGAAACCATTTTTTAAAGAGAAGTGCCATATTCACTGGCAGATAAAGCAAAAAAATTAAATGACATTTGACTTGAAAATAAAGACTGGCAGATATGAGCAAGAAAATCTGATTTTTTCATCTTGTCCTCCACAATAATCTCTTGTATTTGCCACGAAGTCATAAACTGATCATGTCCAATATTTAGACTACTGCTATTAAAATGATATAATTTCAGATTTCAGTAACAGAAACACAGTATCTCTGATGATGAGGTGATTGTCCAGCTATCCTCTTTGATAGCCAGATCAGAACTAAAAAGTGCACTTAGTTCTAGATACTATACTTTTGAAGCAATACATGCAAACAGAAACGAGTTCCTGGAAGAGTAACAAGGTTGTTTCAAAGACAGATAACTGTGTCATTTACAAACAGCTGAAGGGAACTGGAGATAAGTAGCCTGAGGTGACAGGCTATTAGGGACAGAGGAGGTTATCTGGAAGGGAAAACTGGTTTATTCCATATTACTCAAGGGGTCAAGCTAGAAGGAATGTGTATTTCAGAAAATAGATGCTACTTCAATTTGAGGACGAGCCCTCACAAAGCAAGGACTGTCCATCGTGGAAGTGACTGTGACATCTCAGCTGAGGTTCAATGATCTCAGCAGAGCTACACTGTCAAGAGAACTCAGACACAGAAGGACAAAGACTCAGAGAATATGAAACTCCATGAAGCAGGGCCCTACTTCTCTGGCTCCCCCTTGTATTCTCGGGTTAGCAAACTGCCTGGCATATAGTACTCTACACATCTTTGCTATATGAATAAATGAGTAATTTGACCAGAGTCCCTCTGAGCTTCTTGCAATCACCATAAGATTCTCTGACTTTAACACATGGGTGTTCAAGTGATGGGAAACAAGATTAAATAGTGTCTCAGAATTATGCTAGTATTAGGATCAACTTTTGGAGATAGAAAAGTTAATTAATTATGTAATTCCTGTTTTATTTACTACTCATCTGAACATGACATGCTGAAAGATTATTTAATTTTATTACAAGAATTTGGGAAAACGAGTGGAGTATGGGAAATAGGTAGCTCATGAGGTGACAGAAAACTCAACTTTACCTTTATTTTAATGGAATCCAGCATATCAACAACTTTCTGAAGGCCTGGTTTAGCACTGCCAATCTGTAGAAAAACACAAGGAACAAAATATGTCCCTCTGGCAACTGGGAGCTCTGGAAGCATAGTGCCTAAGGCACTTGACTGTTAAAACCAGAAGGCTGGTGGTTCAAACCCACCAGCCACTCCTCGGAAGGAAGGTTGGGCAATCTACTTCTGTAGTGATACTGCCTCAGAAACCCAGGGAGGGGTCGCTATGAGTCAGTGCTGACTCAATGGCACATAACAACAACAACTGGCAATTTTAGTTTGGGCAGCTCTATCATAAAATTTCTCCACACAGCACCCCAAAATCCACTGACTTTTAAATGCCATCCAGCAGCCTTAGCATGGTTACACTGGTGCCACAGATGGTCCTACTTTCACTGAATTGCCAACATGCCCCTGAAAAAACCTTTCAAATGTCCCTACTGATGTCCAACTGGCATATGCGAAAAACACTCTTCCAGTGCCTATCTAAAACTTCTTGTAGGATTTTATACCACTGTCTACCTTCCTTTAAAAAATTCCCTAAACTTTGGTTTTCTTTACACTTTCCTGCCTTTGAATTTCCCTTTGTTTTTATATTCCTTTTTATTCATTTAATTAGCATCTCTGTCCCTGCCTGGAACGGCATACATGTTAGCATCTCTGTCCCTGCCTGGAACGGCATACACATTAGAGCTGCTCAGATTGCACCGGCAACAGATTTATTCTCTCTCCATGCTTCCCTTGGATACTTCATAGCACATATGGAGCTCCTACCTCCACAAATGTACTCAGGACCCATGAATATCCAGCCAGACCTTTCTCCACGCCTCTTGACAACTGTTAGAGGGCAGTTCTACCTCTATGTCCCACTGTTACTCAAAATTCTCCAAAACCAGTCTCTGCCTCTCCAAAACTTGACCTTAATTCAACATTTGACACATATGGGAATGCCAGGAGTCAAATCAATTGAAGGGCAACTGTTTTTTTTTTTCCAGTCATGAAACAGTCCTATCAAGGATTAGGTTGAAGGTCCCCAGTTGATGCAAACAGTTTGCACTCACTGGTAACTGAAATGTTGGTGGTTCAAACCTACTCACTGGCACCCATGTCAGAAAAGTCCTGGCAATCTGCCTCCATAAATATTACAGCTAAGAACCCTAAGGAGAAGCTCTACTGTAAAACACACGGCATTGCCATAAGTCAGAATCAACTCAATGGCACAAGACAGTAACAATAGCATTTGGTTGAATTAAAAAACGTTGTTAGACATCCAAATATACTATCTCCTTGATATTCACATCCAAATGTTGTTTGTTGTTGTTATGTGCCATAGAGTCGGACCCGACTCATAGCGACCCCTCCTTGGATTTCCAAGGCAGTATCAGTATGGAAGTAGATTGTCCCATTTTTCTTCCAAGGAGTGGCTGGTGGATTTGAACCGCCAGCCTTCTCGTTAGCAGTCAACAGCTATCCAAATAGTACCTAATAAATATCTCTTGAATTATCTTTTCATCCTCCATTCCACTGCTACTAGCAAATATGGAGGGGAAAATACTTCAAAGTTGTGGTAGTTACGTTTGTGTGTCAACTTGGCTGGGCCTGGTTGAGTGGCTGAGACCTGGTGGTAGTCATTCCCCATGATGAGACTGCCAATCAACTCCATGGTTGGATCTACCATAAGCAGCTAAGTTGCTGCCTTTGGGATGTGGTCTGCTTCCTGTATATAAGGAGAAGCCTTGGGAATGGTCTCTAGCTTATAGCACCTTGAATCCTGCATGTACCCATGTCGTTGTTCAGCAGCCTGACATGATATGCCGACCTTGGGACTTACAATGGACTTGAATTAATGGCCTGCCATGTGATTTGTTAATATCAGAACTGTGCCTTTTTACTCGTCAACCTTGGGCTTGGCAACCTCAGCAGCCAGCAGCTGTCTGGGTGAAGAAAAGCCTATAGCTTCTGTGGGCTGGGAGCAGGAGGCAGAGCTGAAGTCCAAGGTTGAGGGGCTTTCACCCAGCCCCTAGAGCCTGACACTTTGAACTTGAACTTAAAGCCTCCAAACTGTAAGAGAATAAACTTCTATTGTTAAGGCCATCCCATTTGTGGTATATTCTTGTCAGAGTGGCACTAGGGAACCAGAACAAAACTCAAAGGCATTTCCTAGGCTCTTTTGTAGAATGTCCTATTTATTATGACTGTTCTGCCTGATCAATCTTTTCTGAAAACAGGAAAAAAAAGAATTAGGCCATCAACTAACCTTCAAAAATACACCCAAAACAGCCAGTCCATCAGCTTGCTGCACAGCTTTTCCAAATTCCCCATATTTAGTGTTCCAGTGAACCAAATGAAGCTAAAGCCCCAGGAGAAAAAAGATCACAAATAAACTATGAATGGCTTAAATAATAAATGACCACAGATTTTATCCAATGACTTTTTCTTCATAACTAGGTTGCTAAAGAAAGGGAAAATGTAAATAATTTTAAATACAACCTTGCCCTTCGTTTTAATTCTAGTTAACCACTACGTGTATAACGGCAAATGGTTTCATCACTAATTCTAAGAAAAAGAAATGCCTATTTTTGAGGGCCCCCATTTTATTTCTAGATTTATATTATCAGGATCCTACAATTCTTCCTTTTTTTTTTTTGCAAATGGTGCCTTTGGAGATAATCAAAGAGTTTTTTCACCATTACTATAATATCTCAAATAAAGGTTATTAGAAACAAATGGAACGGTTCTTTGTAAAAGACGTGGTTCACTTAGTTTGGATTGAAATTACAAAATTAAAGTTTTTTGTTTTTTTAAATGAGGCTTAATATCCTAAGGAAATTTGAAATTTCCATGGGAAGGAAACAAACCAAAAAAAGACTGTCTCTTACCTCTGCGGGGTATTTCTTTTTATCCACAGTGTGCTCTGAACCTTGTGCATCAGAGGAGCCCCAGTGAAAGTGGAACTGTATCAACCTGTACGTGCCCTCGAGAGGTCCTCCTCTCAGTACTAAAAAAAATTAAATCTTAGATGAAATACAACCACAGTGCTCCTTACGAGCAAGGATGTGAGACTTTGGTTCTATTATTTTGGACACATCATCAAGAACAAACAATTACTACCAAAGAGCTCATGTTTGGTAAAGCAGAGGTCAGTGAAGGGTAATCCTCAATGAGATGGACTCACACAATAGCCACAATGGATTCAAACACAACAACAATCATTAGGAGGCATAGGAACAGGCAATGCTTCATTCTGCTACACACACACATGATATATATACATACATACACATATACACATATACATATATGCATAAAATACATATATAAACTCATATGGATACATACATACATACCTGAAACACATATACTACCAAACATTACAATCCTTAATCCTGTTTTATAGTATCGCATTTAGGCCTTTACAACATTTCCTCTATGGGAATATTAACTCCAGACTCAGGTTTAGTCCACAGGGATGAACAAAGTCATTTCAATTGGTTTTGTCTTTACCTATGTTGGCTGAAGGTTTGATACTTTCCCCATTATCTATGTTTTCTGAGCACAGTGAATCTCTCTCTTAAGGTTTTGTATTGAAGTCATAGATTCAGGTGTAGAGAGAGGGAACTTTAAATGGTCCTGCTAAATCCTATATGAATCATTTAGGAAGTGCCCAGATAGCTACCTGCCAAGGCACTGGTCTGCCGCACGCAACTGCAAACGTGGGAACCTCTCTCCCATGGCTCAATGACTCCCCTACAATCTGCTTTGCTAACCTCCGATACCAGTTCTTACATGCCAGAACTTATTAAATAATAGGTATTGATCTTAACAATATAAACTTTAATTGTCCTTACACAGCCTTCCCAAATTCTTTAGCATTTGGGCTGTCATTTCTATTAACTAGCTTTTCCCCGTAAAATTTTTTATTTAACTTCTCTGATCTTAATTCCTTCATCTGTAAAATGGATATATGAATTTATTACTTCAGTAAGAACTTCTTGATAATCTACCATATGCCATGTATTAGGTTCTACTACCTCCAAGAATTTAAAATACTAACTGTAATAACTATTCTATGATTCTACCATTCAGGTATTAACATAACTTTGTTACAGTAAAAATCATGACTAGAAATCACATTCTTAATTATCTACACATAGATAATCCTCTATAGTTTAAGAATTGATTTCTTATATTGATTTCATTGTTACAAAGTTACATTAATACCAAAATAGTAGAATAGATAATTCTCTCCAGTCTAATAAATTGTGCTTGAATGAAAATATAAGATAGTAAAAAATTCACTGTTCTCACACACACACACACACACACACACACACACGCACACAAAGAATTTTAAGCCTAAGTTAATACGTATTAATGGAATTTAACCAACATATTTAAAAGATTTTCAAATTAGTTCAGTTCTACAATTTTAGTTTTATTTCTCTAGAACTGGGATTAACACATTTGTTGCTGTAAGTGTGTTTATTAGCTTTGGTTTACAATTTCATAAAATAAAGAGCCCCAAAGTTACTTTGGCTTTGCAAAACAACGGGAGAAGGTCTGTACAACAAAGCTTGTTGACTTAACTTTACCTCAATATGCTTTGATGGTACAAACATCCATTCAGCTATTCAAAGTAAAAGATATAATGTGCTGGAAGATATTTAGGAAGTGGGGCCTTTCTGTGGTTCCCGATATACAACCTCTGGTTGCTAGCTCTGCCTCACCCAGGTAGTTAAAAAGGAGGGGAGGGGCAAAAAAATTATGAAGGCTGTTTTAATAGATCTTTTAAAGAAACATGAATTTAGGTCTATTCTGATTGAAATCCCATCTCCTGAAACATAAAAGTACTCATTGTAAAAGTTAATTTTATCAGTTAATTCCCCAAGGAAACGATAAGCCTTAGCCCCAACACTAGGCTTTTTTAAAAATGAAAGAATTCCCATTAGTTTCATAATAATATACTCTTAAAAAATGAAGTATGCTTATACAATACAAGGATATTGAAAAAGAAAAATCATTTATAATAGGTTTTTACAGCTATTAACCAACAGAAGGATCAGAACAATACCATTTGTAGCATCCTTAACTCCACCAAGTGGCAAAATGAATTAATAAAACCACATTATGCATCTGAGATAACCGATCTTTCTAAATGTATTTTCTTCCCTACTGTGAAGAACCACACCATGATTTTAAGTTTTAATGAGAGAAAGTTTATTGCTATATCTTATTCTTACCTTTGCAGACCTTAAAATTCAATCCTAATTTACTTGTTTTAGAGACTGTTATTTCAAATAAAGAAGAGTACGTATCAGCTTTCATTAGACAAAGCTTGTCAATACTAAAAATTGTTCTGGGTTCGGTGATCAAACACATTCTGTACTAATCTACTATCACCAGCTACCTGTTCTAGCTCCTGTTAAAGTACAGCTATGTTGCCGTGAGACTAGAAGAGCAGTGTAATTAGGAAAGATTATTAAATCCTTAAAGTGGAGAGAGCACATTCCTGATCTTCAAATAGCTGGCTATTCCTCGGCAAATTCTTAGCATGGAATTTAGTCGATGAAGTGCCTCAAAAACATTATTCTAACAACAGATTGCCATAACTCTAATAATAAACATAGCATACATCCTTTTGAAAAGTAGAAATGAGAACAGTTTGGTTAAAAGATGGGGATTTTAATCCTATTATCTCGTTCTACTTATTTATTTTGATTGCCACATGCCATTTTCTAAACTATCCAAATTTAAAATGAAACCTATTTTTCTAATGCAAAAATATTTTTAAGTTAGCAGAAATAGCTGCTTGCATATTTTTTCTCTGGAAAATCCAGCCCTATTAGTGGGGCTTTAATGAGTCACTGATTTACTGTATCACAGAAATGTGTTCCATGAGAGATGGGGACACATACATGGAGTTTTCTACTCTAGTGCCTGTTAAAAACCAAACCAAGTTCACGGCCATCAAGTCGATTCCAACTCACAGGGACCCAACACCAAACCAAACCCAATGTCATCGAGTCAATTCTGACCCACTGGGTTTCTGAGGCGGTAATTCTCAGAGTGGCTGGTGGATTTGAACCACCAACCTTCTGGTTAGCAGTCAAATGCTTTAGGCACTGTGCCACCAGGGCTCCTTTCTAGTGTCTGTTAAGACTCCCAAATCTTAATGTAAATTCAAATCTCAACACCAAGAGGTCCAGCTGACATTCATCTTCATGCCTAGTCATTAGTTATACCTGCTACATATACGTAAAGCACAAAATATTCTAGGATAATTTGTCTTCCTAAACATATTGTCTGGGAAACTTATATAATTATGTTATTTATGAAAATTAAGAGATTTACCCCAGTAATACTGAAATAAATCAGATTACCTATATAAATTGAAAACTGAAGTCAATTTTTAAAAATGTCTTGTTCCTAATTATTTATCATTTACTACTTAATTTAAGATGCATCCAAACAACTAATTAAAGACCTAAGTGAATGCCAAGTATCTCCCTTAAATGCAAAATACACATAAAGTTTTTCCAATAATCTTTAGTTTTAAAATAAAATGTATGGGATATCCTATTAATGAAGTAAATGAATAAATTTTTCTTGAGACACAGTATTTCCAGGAGTTGAACAATCTTCTCTATGAACAATTTGAAAATATCAAATTTGTGCATTACTATTTTGCTTTTCACCAGTAGCCAGTAATGCTAAGGCTCCACACTGAAGGGAAGAAAAGGAATGCCAAGGTAGATGAATCCGAGAAAAAGATGCCTCCATTCCATTTCTTGTAAAGGAGTGAGATGTTTAGCTATCACTTTCAACAGAGTAAACACAATCAAAATCCAAAATAAAAGAAGTCGTTAGTTTCGGCCAAACAGTAATTATACAGGAATAAATAAATAACTTCTTGTGACACAAACATAACTATCAGGTTTTTAAAAAACTCTGGTCAGTTTTATGGAAAAAAAAAAAAGTCACTGCCATTGAGTCGATTCTAACTCATAGTGATCCCCCATTGGGTTTTCAAGGCAGTAAATCTTTACAGAAGTACATTGCTCCTATTTTCCTTCCATGGAGGAGCTCTGGTAGCATAATGCCTAAGGCATTTGACTGCAAACCAGAAGGCTGGTGGTTCAAACCCACCAGCTACTCCTCGGAAGGAAGGTTGGGCAATCTACTTCTGTGGTGACACTGCCTCGGAAACCCAAGGAGGGGTCGTTATGAGTTAGATCCTACTCAACGGCAGTGCATTCCTTCCATGGAGTGGCTGATGGGTTTGAACCTCCAAACTTCTGGTCAGCAGTCAAATGCTTTAGGCACTGTGCCACCAGAGCCCCTTTGGTCAGTTCTATAGATACTTAGAACTATGCAGATGGCACTAACAGTGTTTATGACCCTTCCTTTTATTTGTTGCTATGTTTCTTTAGAACTTATGAGTGCTTGTGGAAGGAAAATTTTAAGCTCCAAAAACAAGTCCCTGAAAATTAAGCAGGATTCAGGTACTAAGATTCATCACAGAGAATGGTCTGGTTGAAATGCACATGGCTGAAGTCATGTAGCTTCCTTCCTCCTCTTTCCTTGAAATAATACTCCAATTTGTTTTTTTGAAAAAAAAGCAGATGACAGTTGAAGATGCGTTGGCCCAATAATTCAGACATTAGTTTTCAGTGTTATTTGCCCCTATCCTGGAAATATACTGGAGAGTTTTAAATTCATTAATTAAAGTTAATAAGGTACTAGTAGGAGTTAATAATTTGACTACCCTTTTCTCTCAGATAAAGCACATAATAGAAGATTTCAAGCAAGGAGAGTTATTTTGCAATAATTTAAAAAAAAAAAAAAAAGAACTAAGAGGATTAGGAATTTTTCATTAACTCAAGGTGGCTTATTTTAGAAGGAATTTAAAAGTTTGATGAGAACATTAACCCAAGCTTCTACGTAAATTAATTCCACATTTACAGCTTTCTTTCCAGCTTAAACATAGCAATAAGCTCAACCAGGTCAGTCCTTGATACCCAAACACTTAAATTTGTGTGTAAGATAACATTTAGAACATACTGGAAAATCTGAATCTATGAGCAGCTCAAGAAGGCTGAAATCTCACTGAGGGAAACAAAAAAATGAAGCATTTAAACACAAGAAATACGATGAAACAGATATTAAACTGTTGATTTAAAATGAATAAAGGATTTATTTGCCAAGATGCATAAATTACTTCTAGGCACAAATGTCCAGGAAAGTGTATTACTTTATAAAAACATGGTTATGTGTAAACTGAATGTCAGCCATGGTTATCATTCACAGATTCTTGTTCAAATTCTATTTTTACATGCTTGCCATTAAGCCTCACCACAACAAAGTAGAAATGAAAGGAGTAGCATGTTATTTAAACCCTTTACCCTTCCGGCTCTTCATGTTTATTTTACGTGGGTTTGACTAGAGTATTGCTAACCATTTGTTCTAGCTTTGAGTCTACGTTTCATAAGGAAAAAAAAAAAGCTAAAGAATATTCCGTTTTACTACAATATACATTTTAATTTTATTGGTTCTATAGATAGATTTCCTTTAATATCAGCATTTTAATACGCTGTACATTTGGCTGGGGAGGAGCACTTAAAAAAACTCTTGCTTGTTTTACCATAACAACCGAAAATGTCAAGACGTAGAGGCAAAATGACAAAGGAGTCTTTTATATGTAAAAGGACAGCGAGTCTTTCTAGTATTTATCCCTCAACCTTGTTTCTGTTATGCCTACCTGCCTGTCTACAGCACACACTGCTCTCAAGTCCCCTGGGGTTTCCTATTTGCCTGCGGTCTCCTCCCAAACATCAGAAGCCTTCACGCCTCAGCCTCCTTTGCCCGGGGAAGGCTTTCCTGATCATTCCTGCACACTCCTAGGCTTCCTGCACTTCCACAGTTCCTGCCATTTCTCCTTTCACTGTTGTGGTTGTTCTTGTTCTCATCCAAGCGCTGTTAGTATTAGTTCTCTTTCTAGTTTAGGTATTGCCAGGCAGTCCTCCATCCTGCCCTTAGGATGCTTAGCTCATCTTGCATTTAATTTAGTGTTAGTATTAGTGTTAGTATTGTCTTTTTTTTTTCCCTCCCTGTAAGAACTAGATGGATGAAACAAGGACCCCTGGTGGTGCAACAGTTAAGCGCTCGCTATTAAAAGTTGGGGAGCTCTGGTAGCATAGTGCCTAAGGCACTTGACTACTAACCAGAAGGCTGGAGGTTCAAACCCATCAGCCACTCCTCAGAAGGAAGATGGGGCAATCTACTTCCGTAGTGATACTGCCTGGGAAACCCAAGGATGGGTCGCTATGAGTTGGGATCGACTTGATGGCATATAACAACAACAACAAATTAAAAGATGGCGGCTGGAACCCACTCAGTGTCTCTGTGGAGAAAGACCTGGTAATCTGCTTCTGTAAAGAGTACAGCCTAGAAAACCCTGTGGGGCAATTCTGCTCTGTCACTTGGAATTGCTAGGAGTTGGAATAGGCATCATGGGCACCCAACAGTAGATGGATCATGTTGTTGTCGTTAGGTGCCCTCGAGTCTGTTGCAACCAGCGTGTCAATCCATCTTGTTGAGGGACTTCCTCTTCTTCGCCACCCTCTCCTTTACCAAGTATGATTTCTTTCTATAGGGGCTGGTCCCTTCTGATAACGAGTCCAAACTAAGTAAGACAAAGTCTCACCATCCTCACTTCTAAGGAGCATTCTGGCTGTACTTCTTCCAAGACAGATGTGTTTGCTCTGCTGGCAGTCCATGGTACATTCAGTATTCGTCCTCTGTGTTAACACCACTGTTACCCCAATTTTACAATTTTACCCTAATTTTACTTTTGAGAAAAGCAAAATATGGGTTAACTTAGGATCATTCCCAGGGTCACTGGGTTAGTTAGTGGCAGAACTGGAACTGGAATCCAGGTCTGATCAACCCCAGTATATTCTTGGAACCCCCAAAGTATATGCTGAAATCCACTTTCTAGTAATACTGAACAATTTATTTCACTATCAAATTTGTAAGTAATTTAGAAAATTACTTCATCTGGCTCCATTTATCAGACGTTTGTTTTCTCACTGTTCCAAAAAAGACATTAAGCATCCAATTTCTATACTCCATCCAGTGAGGTACAGAATTTGGTAGATATCATTGGAAACAATGATTTTTATTGGCAAACACAAATATATGTTCCCTGTGACTCTTAAAAAAAAAAGTTAAAAAGTAGAGACCAACATAGCTCACTTTTTTAGTTTTAAAACTAACATTGTTTCCATATGCACAACACCTCCATGACTATTCACCTCACCATATTATAATCTAAATATATAGTATTCTTTCCATGGAAAAAAGAAATTGTTTTCCTTATATTTAATTGAAATCATTTCACTACTGCTTCTTTGGGGTAAGAGGCATGCTTGGGAAACAGTGTAGCAGAATCATTTAAGAATCAATGTATGTCCTCAACACGATTCTAATAAGTCATGATACTGTGCCAAATGTGTGAATATGTGTGTGCACTGGCAAAGGATACACACAGGGCACAGGTGGGTTGAAAACATTTTTCAGACAATCTCCATATTATATACCATGGAACTGGCTTTCTGAATCATGTTTCAGAAAGTCACATATTAAAAAAAAATTTAAGATGGGGGCAGGAAAGATATTTTTTTTTTGGTCCCCAAAACTGGACTGATTAGTTGCTGTTGAGCCATTTTCAACTCATGGAAATCTCTAGTGTGCAGAATGAGACTATGCTCGATAGGGTTTCAATGGCTAATTTTTTCTGAAGTAGACTGCCAGGCATTTCTTCAGAGGCACCCCTGGCTGGATTAGAACCTCCAATCTATCGGTTAGCAGCTGAGTGTGATCAACATTTGCTCACCCAGGGACTCAAATTATATTGCTATTGGAAAAGAACAGATCATTTGACTGCATGTCTACTGATTATAATGACAGACAGTGTGTAATGTATTAATACTGTAGGTTATTACTCTAAAATTTTGAGAGCAATGCTTCATATTTTCTTTATCTTTTTTCATTTCCCTCCAACTGCCCTCCACCCCCGCACCACCACCAAACATAATGTGTTTGCAGCACCGTTCATTCAATGACCTTCAGGGAAAAGCACTTGGGAAATTAGGGCACTGGCAATTAAATTAACCAGTGGGCAAGGAAGTCTGCTACTATGTCTGAACGGAATTGTTCTCCTATTTCTAAATAAGAAGAAAGAAGCATTCAGTGGATATCCTGCAAAGAGCTCCTTTACAAATAAATTACGGTAATAGTTCCATGAGTAGTAGGCCAGGTATGTGCAATGATTCTAAAACATCTTCGTTAGTGGAATGAATATCTGGGTAGATACCAAGAATACTGCTCCTCTAATCACACTAGCCCCAAACTGAAAAATATTCATAAAGGTAATGTTTCAAGACTTTCAATACTTTAAATTGTCAGGTTTTCATCACTCTCCTCATTACTACCTTGAAGATAAAACTAAGATATACATTTTACTGGATAGCCATTAACAGGACAAAAAATATATCTTAGAATCTTCAAAGTTCAATATTTGCAAATCTCATCATTGCTGATATTTATTGCAGGTGATCCTGTCTTTTGTGACATTACACAGTCGTATCCAGTTCTTCAATGCCCTATATAGAAGCCAGGCATTTTACAAGGGAGAAACAAACCAACCCAGGTCACTTCAAAGTAATTAGCCTATTTCTCAGAGCCTGGGATCTGATGTAGATTACCAGAGGGACATCTAAGAGTACTGAGACAAACCTGCATTAGGGAGCTTTCCACCACTGCTGCCGACTCCTCCTCTTAAGCTTGGGAGAGAGCTACTGGCTAAATGCCCCAGTTATTTTTTAAACACTGACCTGCTTTGTCCTGGGAGTCATCAAACTCTACGTTGAAAGAGTGACCATTGTTCAAGATCTTCCGAGAAGTCGCCTGCTCATAGGAAACTGACAGAGGCTTCAGGGCAGGGTCATACTTGACGACTTTAGTATCAATGTCAACAGGGGACTGGCGCTCTCCTTTGGCAATGGGGAAGCTCTCGTGCCACAGCTCCGGTCCTGGGGGTGAGAAGACAAGTGTGAGTCTTCCAGTGAAGGGAAGCATATGTGGGAAGCTCCAGAAAAGGGCAGTGATTCAGAAGCTAGTGTGCCTGGGTTCCAATTTTGACCACACCATGTAACAGCTTTGGGAAGACATTTAATCTCTGTGCCTCAGTTTTCTCATTTGTAAAATGGGGTAATAACAACATCTATCTCATGGAGGGGTTCTAAGAATTAGAATCAATGTCTGTAAAGCTCTTAGAATAGTGAGTGCTGTATAACATTAGCCATTTATATTGTCGTTCTTCTGAAATGCAGCAAGCGAAATTTGGCAGACATTATGTCATGGCTTGTGGTCCAGAGGTGCAGCTACAGAAAACAATGCCTATGGCAAGTAGTTTTATTTATTTTTTATCACTTCTGCTTTTTTTTTTTTTTTTTTTTAATTGTGCTTTAGGTGCAAGTTTACAGAGCAGTCTGTTTTACACTCAACATTATGAGTGCATTTAGTTTCACTCCCCATTTACCATCCCCAACCCTAACGCAGTGCTGAATGATCTCTCACCACTGGCAGCGGAAACTGCGACAACGAATAGGAACTGCTCATTCGAGCCCCCTGTCAAGTGGCTGCCAAGGCACGCGCCATAGCCTAGCCCCTGTGCAACTCTCACACGTTCCAGCCACGCCGATTCCTCTCTCGTTTCCTAGCTTCCTGAGTCTGGAGGGAAGGGCAGAGTCACCGCTCAGCACGGCACCCCTCATTCAATGGTCAGAATCCACACCACCTAGGAGGCCCCACACCCCCAGATGCATATTTCTCTTCCTTTGGCTGTCTTTGGAGAACCTAGGTCTCTGGGCATGATAAAGCCTTTTCTGGTGACCCTCCTAACACTGGAAGTCGAGAAGTGAAGGAAAACTCAGAAATGCAGTGGAATAAAACCGGCCCGAGAAAATGCCCCGGGATAGTTGGTGCTGAGGGCACCGGCCACAGGTGGTGCTGGGCCTGACAGGTGGGAGGGGATCCCCCAATTTCTCTGGGATCAACCACTAAAATTTTCTGTTACAACTCTTCCCTGTTTCCTCCTGGGTTTGGTTAGGATGGTGTCTGGCTCGGGACCCGGGAGGGGCAGTGGTGGGAACCGGCGGCCGGGGCTGTGCGTCCCCTTCCCCCGCGCCCCAAGAGCCGCCGCCGGACGCTGGATTCCTCGACAGTGGCCTCGGGGCCGGGGCGACTGGGACATCCCTGGCGCGGGGAGCCGCCGGCGGGCCGGGCGCCCGGCGCGCACCTGCGCCCCCGGAATCCTCGCGGTCGCCGTAAACTGCAGGTGCGGGC
>NW_006922167.1:721397-744621 GCF_000298275.1 Orycteropus afer afer
CGGGCGGGCAGCCTGCCCCCGAGCGCTCGGCAGGCGCGGCCGCGGCGGCTCCCGGGCTCCTCCGTCCGACTGTGGTGCGGAGCGTCTACGCGCACCCCATCCCCCACCCGGCGCGGGATCTGGCGGCGGCGCTGACGGCTCCGGACCCGGGCCCCCAGTGCCTTTCGTCTCCGGGCCCCATTGTGATCCCATCCCTCGCTTCGGAGCCTCCCGCCCTGCCCCATCGGCCCCACCGCTGCCCGGGTCCCAGTCCGGAAGGCTCACTCCCTGTTGTCCCTGGTCCCGAGCTAGCGAGCTCGGTTAAGAGCTATGACCTTGGGGCAAATAGGGATACGGTCCCTGCGGCGCTGGGGAGCGAGCGGCCCCGGTAATGAGACTCATGCGCCCCCTGCTGGACAGTCGTGGAATACAGCAAGAAAGAGGCGCGATAGTCTACTTTGCCTGCAATCCACAGTAAAGAGAGCCTGGGAGACTGCGTTTCTTTTCATTAGTCTGGGTTATAAAGTTGTAGGATCTCAAATGAAGTTCTAATCTCTTCCTTTCTAAAATCCTTCTTTAAAAATCTAACCTTTAGGAAAAGAGCCTTTCAAACTTTCAAAAAATAGTAATAAAAAAAGACAATTTTTTTGCAAAAAGGTGGGAACTTTGCCCAGCTGAGAAGAACTTGGCATTTTTGAGAATGAGCAAAAGATATTTGTGAGGAAAGGCAGCATTATGATTTCCATAAACCCTAGGCATTTTTGCCTTCCTCCATAGAATATTGTAATATTTTATGACAGCATTGTTATAGAGGCAACATCTTATATAACATTTTCTTTGATCTGAAAGTTCCTTTTTCTCTTTCTAATTGAAAAGAAATTAAAACCTTTTTGTGGACCACTAAAATTATGCCGGAGCAGGAGCACTGTGCCTACTATGCCTGAAAGATCAGTAAGTGGGCACTGTTTTGAGGTGGGGACAGAATTCATTTCCTTCAAGGGACTTTACCACAAAAGGAGGAGAGAGAGTCCGGACCTGTGATCTCTGGGACCTTTCTTTATTAGAGGTAAAGTTAGGGAAGCAGAGTACAGTTTCACACAATTGTGTCAGCCTTGACATCACATTATGTATACTTAAAACCTATAGATAAACAAAAGGATAACTTACAAAATAGTGTAAATGTATACAATGTTGCTCTCAATCATTGTTGTTGTTATGTGCGTCAAGTCAGCCCTGACTCATAGCGACCCTCCTTGGGTTTCCCAGGCAGTATCACTACGGAAGTAGGATTGCCCAACCTTCCTTCCGAGGAGTGGCTGGTGGGTTTGAACCGTCAGCCTTCTGGTTAGCAGTCAAGTGCCTTAGCCACTATGCTACCAGAGCTCCCTCTCAATCATTAGTTATTACTTATTTTACTTAGTTTCAGATAAAAAAACATGACCTATGTTTAAACTTCACTTGTAAGACTAAGAAGCTCTGGTAGCACAGTATCTAAGGCATCTGATTACTAACCAGAAGGTTAGTGGTTCCAACCCACTAGCCACTCTGAGGAAGCAAGACTAGGCAATCTACTTCCCTAAAGATTTACTGCCTCAGAAACCCAATGGGGGTCACTCTGAGTCAGAATCAACTTGATGGTAATGGGTTTTTTGTTACAAGATTCTAAGGCACTCTGATGGTACATGAATGGTTGAGAGTTCTGCTGGTAACAAAAAGGTCAGCAGTTCAAGCCCACCAGCTGCTCTATAGGAGAAAGCTGTGGCAGTCTGCTTCTGCAAAGATTTAAAACCCATTGCCATTGAGTCGATTGTGACTCACAGTTACCCTACAGGACAGAACAGAACTGCCTCATAAGGTTTCCAAGGCTATAAATCTTTACAGAAGCAGATTGTCTCATCTTTCTCCTACAGAGTGGCTGGTGGGTACAAACCACTGACCTTTTGGTTAGAAGCCAAATGCTTTTAACCACTGCGCAACCAGAACTCTTCTGGAAAGATTACCATCTTTGAAAACCCCATAAGGCAGTGTAGTTCTGTCCTATAGGGTTGATAGGAGTTGGAATCAACAGGACTGCAATGAGTTTCATTTTTGTTTTGTTTTTGTTCTAAGATTCTAGAAATTGGCCTCTGCAGCAACTCAGTCTCTCTTAGGGCTAGTGAAATAATTTTGATTTTTTGCATGATTTTAGGATATTTACTTAACTCAGAAGGAGAGAGACTCAGAATTGCTGTAAGACTTTTCTCTAGGCCGTAGGGGATATAAAGTTGTTAAGTACCAAGAGTTGGGTACAAAGGTCTACGGATGTAAACCAGGAGCTGTAGAGTTGATTCCAACCGATGGTGACTCAGTGTGTATCACAGGAGGACTATGCTGCACAGTGTTTTCAATGGCTGACTTTTCTGAAAGTAGATTATGAAGCTGGAAGCTCTGGTGATAGTGGTTAAGGCATTTGGCTGCTAACCAAAAGGTCAGCGGTTTGAACCCACCAGTCACTCCACAGGAGAAAGATGAGACAATCTGCTCTCGTAAAGAGTTACAGCCTTAGAAATTCTATGGGGCAGTTCTATTTTGTCGTATAGGGTCACTATGAGTCGGAATCAACTTGACAGCAGTAGGTTTGGTTTGGTATGGTTTAGATCATCAGGCCTGTTTTCTGAGATGCCTTTGGGTAGACTCGAACTGCCAACTTTCAGTTAGCAACTTGGCGTATTAACCACCCAGAGACGCCCTGCGAATGTAAAGTGGGCTCTACAAAGTCTAAAGGTAGCCAGGCTATTAGATCAACAGGAATCCTTGTCCCTCAGTTTCTGTGGAGCTGGATTGTGTCTTCATTAACTTGGACAATGTAGGTGTATATTTTGATTATTAACCCTCTCTAAAACATCAAACACCAGCAAACTGCAGTTCACCAGACAGATTCTTTGTGTGTGCTGTTCTCCTTGTCTCTCACTTCTAGAAGGGTGGCTGTCATTCTCTGTGGGAGCAGGCCCTCCCCACAGAGTCCCTGTCACATGCTCACAGCCAGGCAGAAAGTGGCTCCCTTTCGGGTACTCCAGGAAGGATCCAAATGTGCTTTAATAACTTTCTTTTTGTATTGCAGTGATTGTCTTAGCATCTTTTCTTGGCCAGTTTATATGATGGAGATGGCTTTGTACCTTCATGTAGATTAGTCAGAATCCGACTTTATTTTACATTCTTCACTTGCTGTCATAATTCCACTGGCTACATGCAATGTTGGAGTTTAAAAAACAAAATCGTATTTATTTTATCATGGCCCTGTGTTTCTATTACAAGGAAGGATTTGTTCATTTAATAATAATACCAAATAAATAATTTGTACTATACCTGAAGAAAGATACTTTTTTCTGTTCTGCCAAAAAGATGGCAAGTTATGTACCAGAAAAAGTAATGAAAAGGAAAAAAGAAAATGAAGTCTGTATACCGATTAGTATAATGAAAAAATTTCTAGCGTGTTAATGCTGGTAAAAATATAAAGTAAAATGAAAAAGTGTCTGCTTTTTCCCAAAAAACAAAAAGCTTTGTTAATGTTTTACAAATCCACGACCATTGAGTTGATTCCGACTCATAGCGACCCCCATTGGGTTTCCAAAGCTATAAATCTTTATGAAAGTAGATTGCCTCATCTTTCTCCTGCAGAACAGCTGGTGGGTTTGAACTGCTGACTTTCTGGTTAGGAGCCAAATGCCTTGGCTGCTATATAGTTTTGGGATGATATTACAGAGTTCTTCTCCTCTCTATCCTAGGTGCCTAGTACCTTTTACCTAGCTTGAGGCCTAGCTAGTACACAGCTAATTGAATAATGCTCTTAGGGATCACAAAACCTGAATAATCCAAATAGAAGTAACACTAGTCTCTCTTTATGGAATCCAGTCACCAAATAACATGATGCAGGAGTTTAACATGGATCTGAATCTGGACTTCCTAATTTGCTACCTCTGTGACCTTGGGTAGGAGCTCTGGTAGCATGGTGCCTAAGGCACTTGCCTGCTAACCAGAAGGCTGGTGGTTCAAACCCACCAGCCACTCTGTGGAAGGAAGACTGGGCAATCTACTTCTGTAAAGATTTACCACCTTGAGAGACCTGTTTTACAGGGAGGGACACTACTCCAGACTTTGATCTCTTAGCCATCTGCTATGTGGCATCCCTGAGTGCCAGCCAAGTACCTTCAAGGAGCTTCTTAAAGCACTTTCTCATGATGTGATGGTAACAATGCATGAATATTATATATATAGTCCAAAAAGTTTAGGCACTATGCCATCAGAGCTCCTATATATGTAGTGGTGGTGGTGTTATGTGCTGTCGAGTCAGACCCGACTTATAGTGACCCCTCCTTGGGTTTCTGAGGCGGTATCACTACAAAAGTAGGTTATCCAACCTTCCTTCTGAGGAGTGGCTGGTGGGTTTGAACCGCCAGCCTTCTGGTTAGCAGTCAAGTGCCTTAGGCACTATGCTATCAGAGTTACAGCAACATAAGGCTCATCCTTAGCATTTCTTGCCAAACTCCCTCTAACCACTAGGTGGCAGGACACAGCACCAACTCTGGACCTAACAAACGATGTGTTCAAACTTCCCTTAGTTAACGCCTTTTCGGACTTTACATATTAAGCTACTAAATGTGTCTTTGTGGTTTCATTGAGAACTAATAACATTTAAACTTTCTGCAAGTAATGAAAACTACTTAGTTTTTAAGAGTAGTCAGTGATTTTGCACATTGTTATCAAGTTTCAATATCAGCCAGAAGTGGAATGGAGTTATTGGTGGGACAATTACACTAGAAATGTGTGAACTATCTATCTGAAATAGTTGCATAATATTTTAATAATATCTGCCACATGTGGAAGCATGAAATAATCTAACAAGAATAAAAACCCACCTCTTCTTAAAGCAGTGGTTCCCAATTCTGGAATCTAATTTTATTTTATTTTACCCCTCCAGGGGTAAAATTTGACAATGTCTGCAAACATTTGTGGTTGTCACAAGTTACTGGCATCAAGTGGATAGAGGCCAGAGATGCTGCTAAACACCTTATGATGCACAGGACGGCCCTCACAGTAAGGAACTATTCAGTCCAGTATCTGAATGTTACTGAGACTGTGAAACCTGCCTGCAGAGTATCTAAGGCAGTGCTTTTATGAAGTGTCTTGAAAGAGAGTCACATATGTGCCCAGCATTGTGAGTTATGTATGAGGACAGTGCTTTGGGCAGAATAGCCCTTCACTCATCTTTTGGTATTTGGATTGGGAAGAAAATAGTAAAATCCTGGCTCTATACTTATTATCTGTTCACTTTGCTTCAACACACTTCCAGTGATGGCTTCCTACCCAAATCATATTATAATTATGTTAATATTAGCATCACCACATGATTAAACTTTTCTTTTGCTTGTAAATCACTACCCTGTATGGGGAATTTTTGACTTCCTGTTTGTAACAAGAACAATTTTAACACTTTCTGTGAAAGAGGAACTGTTAGCGTTGTAAGTAAATTTTTCCTCCCAGTCAAGAGCAGGAGTCAGGATTCACAAGTGTCACAAACACAAGGGTGAAACATACTTTGCCTCCCTCAAATTTTAATTTGAATTATAAACTTTATATTATTCTGCTGTTGGTTGCTCTTTAAGATGCCATCACATGTCTCCATGTAGCAATGTCTTCTCCCCCCAATGAGGACCTGTGTTGTCAGGTGCCATCAAGTTGATTTTGACTCATAGTGACACCATGTGTCACAGTAGAACTACCCCATAGGATTTCTTAGGCCATGATCTTAACACAAGCACATCACCACGTCTTTTCTCCTGCAGAGGACTCCTGGTGGGTTCAAAGCTCTGACCTTTTGGTAGCAGCCAAATACTTCATTGGGCCACCACAGCTCCTTAATGGCGCCTAACCCAAGCCATAGTATTTTCAATCCCTCATATGCAAGTGAGAGCTGGACAATGAATAAGACTGAAGAAGGGTTGATGCTTTCGAGTTGTGGTGCTGGCAAAGAATGCTGAAAGTACCATGTACTGCCAAAAGAACTAGCAGATCTGTCCTGGAGGCAGAGCAGCCGGAATGCTCTTTGGAAGTGAGGATGGCCAGACTTCATCTGACCTACTTTGGTCATGTTGTCCGAAGGGACCATTCCCTGGAGAAGGATATTATGCTTGGTAAAGTTGAGGGTAAACAAAAAGGCAAAGGCGAAATGGATTGACACAGTGGCTGCCACGATGGGGTCGGATATAGCAAGGATTTTGAGGCTGGTACGGGACTGGGCAGTGTTTTGTTCTGTTGTACATGGGGTCGCTATGAGTCAGAGCTGACTTGACAGCACCTCACAACAACAATCTTCTAATTATCATATTAAAAACAGGAATAAAGCATTTTATTTTATGCATCTAGGGCCTCACTCGCCCTTTCAACTGCACATGGCTGCCTTAGGTCCAAAATTTGGTCTCACTTCACGGTTATTTTGGTCAAAGAGAAAATTGGACTGAGATCAAAGCTTAGATGCATTTGGTTTATTGGAAATTGTCTTAAGAGTTTGAAAGTGGCAAACCACAATCCTACAACATATATGAATAGGCTTTAAGTAGGTCAAATGGTTACACTTTATAATTCTATTCTTTGCTTGCTACATGCTTATCCAGGTTAATTTTTAAGGAGAAAGGCAATATATTTTATGCAAGAAAAAAACTCCTTGAGAGTTTTGGACCACTCAAGGAATTTGGATTTGGGGAAATAAAAGCAATTCATAACCTAAGAATATTGTTCCTGCCTTGATCCTGTATAGATTTCTTTTTTTACATTTCTTTGCTTCATATTATAATTTTATGTTTGTCTTGCCACTTCACATAAAATTATTTCGTAAAATTATCTCTGTGCTTCTCTTAGTCTCTCTCTCTCCCCCTCTTCTTCCCTCCCCCACCTGAGCACAATGCCTTGTCCATAATACGTATTTCAATGTATGGATGACATACCTGTTTCCATATTTTAATGACTAGAAGGAATAGTAAAATAACTCTTTCTTAATATGTCTATGATAAAATATGATATCTTTTTCTTGCTCCTTCTCCTCTTCCTCTATTTTTCTCTCTTCTTCTCTCCATCTTTATCTGGGCTAAAAGTTATAACCAAATCAGAAAACCACCCAGAGTGAGTCACAACAGTGTGAAACACTTCTCCCAATCAGCAAGGTCATATTTGCCCCATTTCTAATGTTTGAGATAGAGTTATCCTCTTCTTCCATTCAGCTGGTCCCCACTTTGTGAGACAGTGAATGAAACAGTTGCCTACTGTGGAGAGGAACCATGAAGTAGAGCAAAGCTAACCAGCTGGCCGGAGACTTTATAACCTTGATCTTGTTAGCATAAGACTCTATGTCAGCAGTCTCCACAATGCATTGCTAACACCTCGGGTGCACACGCTAATTCCCTGAAAAGAAGGAAGAAAGGATGAGAACTTCTATTTCTTGCTGGTTTTTTTATTTCACCCTTCAAAATTGTCTACCTTGTTTATATTTTATAGCACATATAATGGTTCAATGCTGTGTGCATGTTGTTGTTGTTAGGTGCCACCGAGTCGTTTCCAACTCATAGCGACCCCATGCATAGCAGAACGAAACACTGCCCGATCCCGCGCCAGCTCCATGATTCCTGCTATACTTGAGCCCATCATCGCAGCCACTGTGTCAATCCATCTTGTTGAAGGCCTCCTCTTCTTTCGTTGACCCTCCACCCTACCAAGCATGACATGCTTCTCCAGGGAATGGTGCCTTATGACAACATGACCAAAATAGGTGAGACTGAAGTCTGGCCATTCTCGCTTCCAAGGAGCATTTCGGGTGCACTTCCTCCAGGACAGATCTGTTATGTGTGTATATATATATATATATATATATATATATATATATATACACATATATACGCACACACACACACATATATATATATATATATACATATATATATATTCTATATTATAAAGGCAAAGAGCTCTAGTGGTGTAGTGCCTAAGGCGTTTGACTGCTAACAAGAATTTTGGCAGTTCAAACCCACCAGCAACTCAATGGAAGGAAGACTGGGCAATCTACTTCCATAGTGATACTAGCTTGGAAACCGAAGGAGGGGTCACTATAAGTAGGATCCAACTCGACACCAGTGAGTTTTGTTTTTGTGTTTTTCTTTTCTTTTTTTTGGTATTGTCAAGACATGCTCCAAAACTGTCCCAGTGGCTTGTATCATCCAAAAGTAGTCAAGAGTCCGCTGCTGGCCTGGAGGCTCGGGTGGCACAAAGCCATGTTTTCCTGGTCCCCTGAAGCCTTGGTTCTGCTATCTATACCTTCTTTTGAATGGCATTAGTATTACTCTTTAGCATAAATTTCATGCCCAGTATGCTGGGCACCTTGCTCATGCCTGATAAGCCCTTCCTTTGGTAGCCCTAGCCCGTTTTATAGTTTCTCTTTGGAGGAAGGAGAATATTTTGAGGTTTTTCTGTTCATTTTTCTTCTCTTGATGTTTGTGTAGCTCCTTGACCTACTTTCATCTCTTCCATACTCAACACATAAACACTTTTGAAAGGCATGAAATCCTTTCAGAGATATTTTTAGTCATATATATATGTGTATGTATGTATATATTAGTATTGCATATGTTTGCTTAGCTATAACACTACCCCCAGGGGTAAACTTTCTCCTTTAAGCCAGTGATTATTTCATAATTCCTCTGAAACTCTCCACTCCTCTTGGGGCCTAATCAATGTTCCATATCAATTAAGCTGCTAAGAAGAGGCTTAGTATGCCTCACAATCTTGACAACAGGCCCTTTGTTAGAGAATACAAATTAAAGAGAAGAAATTAGACCTTGTCTGATGAAATGTCATTAAAACACTCCTTTAGAGAAAAACTACTTATAATAGGAAGTCAGAGATTTAGATATCATCAGGTTATGAGCTGAGCTATAAAGTACTATCACCACTAACCCCACCACTAAAATAGGTCCTGAGTTTGATGTCTGGTAAACTTACTGAGTAAAACGTTTTTAGTCAAAGAATTCTCAACGTTAGAATTCTAACGTAAACACTAGGTGATAATTACAAGTGCATGACTACATATGTGGCATGCACATCTGTTTTGTTCATTCAGAGAAGGACATTTACCTGAATTTACCACCTATTTGGTTTGGGAGCAGGAGAATGTATCAGTTGGTTATGTTTATTAAATTTCTGAGAAGCATGACACCCTCCTTATATCTGACTATGAAAAGAGCATTAGGAAGAGGTATCTTTATCATGTCTATGAAATGGAGAACAAGTCAATAATGAGAAAATTAAGTGAATTTTATTAAAAAGAAGAAGTGGGAAAGTTCAAGCACTAATTTGAATCATGCCAATTAGTTATCATCAGAGTCCAGTTGTCAAGGTTCATGGCCAAACGTCTTCCCTTTGCACATTAGATGGACAGGTGCTAAAAGAGATAAATGTTCAATAGAGAATCCCCTTTTATATCTCCTAACACATTTCTCTTATACTAAGTTATATTAGTTTTTAAAATTTAAATTCTCAAATGATGAAGTTTGAATGTATGCAAAGCTGCTTTGCTCCACCTGCCCACACACTCTTATAGAGAAGCCCAGGTTGCAGCAATAGGGACCTGCATCTCTTGTTTCAACTCGTTAAGGTGCTGGAGTCTGACCTTCCTAGGCTGAGAACATAGCTCCAGTCAGTTCATGGACATTCTGTATTTGGGAGCCTCATCGCTTTTATATCTTCTCCTGTCTTTCCATCCATCCAGCCAGTCACCCATCCATCCATCCATCCATCTATCCATCTATTCCTCATCCATTCCACAAAACTGTTTGGGCCCCATAGATTCCCTCAATGAAACAAGTAACAACACCAACAGCAGGTTTCAGGTAATGTTTTAGGTATCAGGGTCTCAGTAATGTAACAAGATAAAGCTGTTGTTATAAAACCTCACTGTACCCCATACTCATCACAAATATGTACACACACACACACTTTTACACACACACACCATAAAAAAAAAAAAAATCAAAACCTTGAGAGTGCTATTTTAGGGTTATATGACATTTCAGCCTTCATACTTTACCTATTCTATCTCACTTGGTCTATACAGCACTATACAACAGTCTTCCAAGACAAATATTATTATTCCCATTATACAGATTAAGAAACTGAAGCTTAGAGAATTTAAAATGAATCTTCCATGGTCAACAAGTAGTAAGTGGTAGAAATGGGATTAAAACCAAATCATATTGATTCCAAGTTTCATGCTCTTAATGGCTTCCCTTTATTACACATACACACACACCATCTTACATTACAGGTAGTATAAAAGTACTTTTGTTCCCCTTGAACTTGGTTCCCAGTGCAAGAACCTGAACACTTGTATATTCCCTGAACGGCAGCTCCTTATTACTAACTCTCTAATTTCGTCCTTTCCTGCTCAGTTCTGCCCAGAACTGGGCCTTGCTGTGACATCTGCTCTGCTTGACTTGCCCGATTTTCCTCCCCTTGCCCGGCCCTCTCTTTGGGGGCCTGATCCAGCCCTTAGTCACTGCCTCAGATTCTGCTTAAAACCAGTCACACTTAGGAGCAGAAGTGTGAGTCCTATGACTCTGAAGTTTCATGGTATTTTCAAATACTTCGAAGCATGTTATACTTTCATGGGAGTCAGAAGCCCTTCGGGAAATGGCTTCTTCCTTGAACAAATGTGTTTGGAACCATCCAAATTTCAAATGGGTTGAATGAGCATGACAGCAATGTGTGGACATGTTGGAACAGAGAATATTACTTTAATGACCAAAATATTTTCCCCGAGCTTCCAGGCTCCTCTACCTGGAAATTATTTTTAAGTGCAAGGGAGAAGCTGATGCCCTGTTTACTACACAGACTCAGTCCTCACCTGGCTAAAATTAGCTTTTAAATCACCGAGTTTTATGCACTGCAGTGCACTCGGTCCCCTGTGACTGCAGTGTTAAACTCCTCTTACTGCTGCTGATTACCTCTGATTATTACCTGCTCAAGTTGTCAGCTGGCTGCCACCTTCTGACTATCCTCAGATCCAGACGAGTTCATTAACTCTCTAGTCTGCTTTGATCCCATATTTTATGCCTTGACTGTTTTCTTTCCTTTTGTGCAATAAGAGTAGCATTATCCCCAAACACATAAACTTCTCCCAGGGGTGATTGGTGCATCTCAGTCAGGATTCTGGCATCTGACATGCCCAGACAAGTTCAAAACTAATTTCATGGCAGGAAACTTTCTGTATTTACTATTATGGTAGATTTTCCACTCATACAGCACTCCACGGGACTCTGTCTTGTCAGCATTTGAAAGTCAGTAAGACAGAAAGAACACTATGGTGCCCCACCTCTCCCCTTTGTTTTTTTTTTTCTGGAAGTGTTGCTACTCATGTGCTTCTCAGGTAAAATGCAAAGCTCCCAAAGCAGCATGTTCCTCAGAAAATATTCTCTGGTCCTCCCCTGAACCACTTCTTCTAGACCTTAAATATAGTCTCCTGTGCTGGTTTCTAATGTGGCCACATCTTGTTTTTCCTGCAACATAACATGGGACAAGAGTTGTAGCTGTTTTTAAACACCATGTCTTCCACTGCCAAGCCGAATGCTGAACCCATTATAGTAACTTCTTTAGGATTATTTGAACTGATAAGTAAATTTATGATATTATTAATGGACACATGGATAAGCATAATTTTAGATATTGGATAAGCCATTAAACATTTTTTGCTTAAAGTAAAATTAATACATAAAAGATTTAATAATTAACCCCTATTGAGAGTTTTAAGAAGCTCTAGTGGCCTAGTGTAGAAGACATTTGACTGCTAACCAGAAGGGTGGCAGTTCAAACCCATCAGCCTCTGCGAGGAAGGAAGATGGGGCAATCTATTTCCACAAAGATTTACTGCCTGGGAAACCCGATAGGGGGCGCTGTGAGTTGGAATCGACTCGATGGCAGTGAGCTTGGTTTTGGTTTTGAGAGTTTTATTACATGCCACAATAGTTATTCTAAGTGGTTGACATGTCGTAACTGATTTAATTCTTAAAATAACCCCCTGGGCAGGTGCTGTACTCAACCCTGCTTACAGAGGAGGAGACTAAGGCATGGAAAAATTAACTTGTCTGAGGCAACACACTGAGCAAGTGATGTGTAATTTAAACCCTGGCAGCTTGGTTGTACCTTTTGAACACTGAATAGAGTTCTAACATGTTCATTTCTCTTTCGCTTAGGTTTTAGTTTACCAATTCTCACCCTTTTGTCCTTCACGCCTCTTTTAGCTGCTAAAATTAATGACAACAAAATCTCAAAAATAAGTACAATCCCTCACCATCTCTTCTTTTGTGGACAGATATTAATGACTAATATTAAATAGTTCAGAAAAGAAAATAAGCTGTCAATTTAGAATTTAAAAAAAAAAAAAAAACACCTCATTGCCCTGAAATTTTTCAGAAAAGAATCTTTCAGTTTAGAATTTTAAAAAATCACTGTTCTGAACATGATTAAAGTGCAGCATATCTTATAATTTCAGTAAATTTTACAATTATTTTGCTGTCATTTAAAAAAAAATGGCATCCATTCAGACTCATAGAGAGTGACTCTTTAGGACAGAGTAGAACCCCATAGGGTTTCCTAGGCTGTAGATCTTTATGGAAGCAGACGGACACATTTTTCTCCTGCAAAGTCGGTGGTGGATTGGAACCACCTTCCAGTTAGCAGACAAGGGCTTAACCACTGTACTACCAGGCTAGTTTGCTGCTATCTAAGAGCTGGCGGTGTAGTGCCTAAGGCATTTGACTGCTAACCAGAAGGCTGGCGGTTCAAACCCATAAGCCGCTCCTCTAAAGGAAGGTTGGTTAACCTACTTCCATAGTGAGCCTCGGAAACCCAAGGATGGGTCAGTATGAGTCGAATCTGACTCAAGGGCAGTGAGTTTGTGTTTTGGCTTGTTGTTGTTGTTATGTGCGGTGGAGTCAGACCCGACTCATAGCGACCCCTCCTTGGGTTTCCCAGGCAGTATCACTACGGAAGTAGATTGCCCAACCTTCCTTCCGAGGAATGGCTGGTGGGTTTGAACCGCCAGCATTCTGGTTAGCAGTCAAGTGCTTTAAAATACTCTGCTGCCCTCTAGTGACCTATGTAAAAATAACATGCAAACATGATTTGAAATAAACAAAACTCATTGTGGTCCAATCGACTGGACTCATAGCGACCCCTTGCTGGGCTTCCGAGGCGGTATCTCTACCGAAGTAGATTGGCCAATCGTCCTTCGCAGGAGTGGCTGGTGGATTTGAGCCAACAACCTTCGGATTAGCAGTCAAATGCCTTAGGCACTGTGCCACCAGAGCTCCCAAGCATGATTTAGCCTTTGCATTTTATGTCTGTATGTTCTGCCTTAGAAAGAAAGACAGAAAGGAAGAAAGAAGGAAAGAAGGAAGGAAGGAAGGAAGGAGAGAGAGAAAGAGAGAGAGAGAGAAAGAAAGAAAGAGAGAGAGAAAGAGAGGAAGAAAGAAAGAAAATTGCCCTCAAGTTGATTCTGACCATGACGACCCCACGTGTGTCAGCGCGCTCCACGGGGTTTTCAATGGCTGCTACCTTCTAGAAGCGAATCGCCAAGTCTTTCTCCCGAAAGCCTGAGTGTGTTTGGTTCTCCAACCTTTCCATTACTAGTCAAACACTTAGCAATTTGCACCATGTTTGGGGTAGTATTTTTAAAAATCTTTAAATTTGCATACATTCAATCTGTCTGAAAAAATTTAAATTTGACATTCACAAGTATCATTCTTTTTTTCTTACCTCTCTTATTCTTCTATGTCTGAAAGAACAGATTTTGCTCATGTCCAGTGCCCCTCTTAATATCAAATAATAAGGCTTTAGAGTAGAAAACTAAAATAAAATTAATTTTTTAATGTGATTCTAATGTGGTTTTGATCTACATGTATTTCTTCTAGACCAATTTTATTTGTGCCAATTCTTGTTTGAGTAACTGTTATAACACTTTTTCACATACATCCAGGCTTGTTTGTAGCTAATCAGTTTCACCCCTCTGTTTATTCAATTATATGATCACAGCCAGACGTTGAAGGCTGAAGTTTTGCATGTTCTAATAGAATACTTCCCATTCATCTATATAACTATTTACTGATGGTATATTTTAAAGAATTTTGTATCAGTGGTCTCATATACTTATTAATCTGCTCATACATATATCCTGTCTCTGCCTATTATAACATATATTTGTACCCTCAGACCTCACAATACTCTATATTCAGTAAATTATTGTTGAAGATGCCCCATTCATAGGCCTTTAAGGAATGCTATGAATATTATGTTTATTATATCACATCACATATATAATATGTATGTTGTTGTTGTTTGCCGTCGAGTCGGCCCCGACTCATAGCGACCCCTCCTTGGGTTTCCGAGGCAGTATCACTACGGAAGTAGGATTGCCCAACCTTCCTTCCGAGGAGTGGCTGGTGGGTTTGAACCGCCAGCCTTCTGGTTAGCAGTCAAGTGCCTTAGGCACTATGCTACCAGAGCTCCTATAATATGTATAGTATATTATATTTTAAAGACTATTATGAATATTATGACACAAAAATCAAATTAGTTTGTGTCCTATTGGGAGAATTTTAAATACCTGCAATCAATTACTTCACCCTAAAGAACAAAGTTGCCAATACTGGAACCTTTTCACTAAGCCATGTCCTTTTGTAGGCTGTGCATGTCTATATGCAATTGTTTGGAGACCTGTGCTTAATCAGGAACATGTTCCCCTTGTGATAGTTGGAGCTGTGTGTCAGCTTGACTGGACCACAAGTCTGAGTGATTTAAGCAATTGTGATGTGGGTTATTCCCATGATGGGATTGGATGTATATGTTTTGAGCAGCCAATCCATTGAAAAGGAGTTTCCCTAGGTGTGTGGCCTGCTTCCAATACATTTATAGACATCCTGGGAAAAGAGACACTCTTCTGTGGATTGGGATCCTCTCGTGCTGCCTACAGCTGTCCGTGAGCATACAATCCACCATTCGGCCTGGAGATCTTGGATTCGTCATTCATTGGAGTCAACAGCTGGTATGCTGCCTGCCAACCTTGAGCTTGTCAGCCCCTGCAGCTGTGGGAGTTGGGAAAAGACTCCAGCTTGACATTTGATCCAAGAACTTGGGACTTGTCAGCTTCTATAAGTGTGTGAGCCATTTCCCTAAGATAAATTTCTCTGTCTCTCTCTCACTTTCTCTATAAGCTTTACTGGTTTTGCTTCTCTAGATAACCCAGCCTAACACACCCCTGTTGAAGAAGGATGAAATATGGCTTCAGTATTTGAATAGACATGTGTAACAACTAAATTAAGTGCAGTTAGAAAGTGGAAGAAGTTTTAGGTTGGGTGATAACTGTAAGCATTGGCAATAACCTAAATATGAGAGGTGGAGGAGTGCAAAATCTTCTGCTGGAAAGTTCCCACCTAAACTAAAGAGACCATTTCTCAAGATTTGAACTAAGATTTGCAAAAAAAAAAAAAAAGAAAAGTATTACTTTTTACCACGTAGTGTGTTGTCCAAGACAATGAGTATTTGTCTGGGAATGATCAGTGTTCAAGACATCATTTATTCACCAAATATATACTGAGTACTTATTAAGTATCAGGCACAGCACTACGCAATAAGGAATAAGGTAAAGATCAGTATATAAGACTTATATCCATACCTCATGGTACATATGGTCAAGGGAGATATAGCATGGTTTGATTGGGCATTTTCCTCAAAACCGTAACAGGCTCGTTCCAGGCCTGTGCTCTTGAATAAGTATGAACCTGGATGGCACAAGTGGTTTGCAATCGCTGCTAATCTAAAGGTTTGTGGTTCAAACCTACCCAGTGGCTCCATGGTAAGAAAGATCCAGTGAACTGCTTCTCTAATGATTACAGCCAAAGAAGCCCTGTGCGGCGGTTCTACACTGGAACACGTGGGTTCACCAGGAGTCAGAATGTCTAAATGGCAACAAGGTATTTTTGGTAGCTGGCATTAAGTTATATTGCCTTACCTCTCATGGAATGTGTGTTTGCTACATGTTTACAAAGCTGGAGGCCTTACTAAGTAAGTACCCCGAGAGAATCCATTTGTCTATTACGGCTAATGATGAGAGCTCCACACCTCCTAATTTCAAGGGATTAATTAACACATCCAGTTCGCACTGACCAACCTGGTTTTACTTCACCCAAGTGGTAATCTATTAAATAACTTTAGCCTCACAGGACTCTGTCAGATGATTTGACTTCCGCCTTCTCCGGGCTCTCCTGACCCAGTACCATTCTCATTCCTTCAGGTAATGAAGTTATTGCTGGTATTTTCTTAAAGTAGTGTATTAGCCAGTGATTTCATAAACGATATTTCAGAGCTACCAAAATTAGAGTTTTAGTCGCTTTATGCCCCAAAATGTTAAGTCTAAATGTTTGGACTTTCACAGTAATAGATCAGCATCATCCTGAGGCACATTCCAAACCCAAACCAAAGTCATTGCCGTAGAGTTGGATCTGACTCACAGCAACCCCTCCCTGGGTTTCTGAGGCGGTATCACTACAGAAGTAGATTTCCCAACCTTCCTTCTGAGGAGCGGCTGGTAGGTTTAAAGCACCAGCCTTCTGGTTGGCAGTCAAATTCCTTAGGCACTATACCACCAGAGCTCCTGAGGCACATTAAAAAAAAAATTAAAAAAAAATTAAATCTACGATCTGACTTGATTTTGTTCCTAAGTAGTACCACTGCCCTTGTCTGAACCCTGGAATGCTGAACCAGAGATCTCTGAAGCTACCTCAAACTTTCCAATATATGGTCACACCTTCTTCCTCTAGTCTGCAGTTTCCTCAGAAAGCCCTTACCAATTGCTGTCTAAAAAAAAATGTACATTTTATAGAGTAAATGAATGGTGCTTATGTTATATACAAAGAGCTTTAGTGGTATAGTGCCTAAGGTATTTGACTGCTAACCAGAAGGTTAGGGGTTCAAATCCACCTGCTGCTCCTTGGAAAGAATATAGAGCCATCTACTTCTGTAAAGATTTACTGCCTTGGAAACCCAGTGGGGGTCGTTATGAGTTAGCATCAACTCAATGGCAGTGGGTTTGGGTTATTATTATTATTATTATTTAATGTTATACAATATTTAATATTAGATACTCACTTTGTAATAATATTTAATAGTCATTTTAAAATACTTAGTAATGCCTCCAGGAATTTAGCATCCTGTCAGACTAAGACCTTGAATGTATTCAGTTATAAAAACAAACTTATAGCAAAAGTTTACTATTTTTGGTTTTACTCCTTTTTTTTTCTTTGTCATTTTAACCCCCTTTTCATTAAAATCACCCACACACATGCACACACAACTTTTTGCAATTGTAACTTTATTGGTTTTGGTGATGGGTACCACTGCTTTTACTTCAAGGGAGTCATTGACTCCTTCATGTTGTAGGAATCATTAATTCCAGCCTCAAATTAGAAAGACATCTGAGGCCGTTTTCAGCTTAACAGGCATGCAAAGATAAAAGTAGTAAAATCAAAAATAAATGGCCCTCCTTCAGGTAAGGGAAAATATTACAATAAAGTCAGCCCTGTTTATGAAAAAAGAAACTCAAATACTGGATTCAAATTTTTAAACACTGGTCTTATTGTGTTTTTCCTTCACTGATGGTCAAAACAAGGAATTCTTAGTAGTAGCTACAATTTTAATAAAGGGTAGACTGGACTTCTTGGCTTTATTTAAGAGTTAAAACACATTAACATCTTAATTTCTTCGTATCCATATTAATTTTAATCTGGCTGATGTTTCATTGTTATATGACCTTCATACACATCTAGTCTTGAATTTAGAATCATTCATTCTGTTAAGATGGACAATTCATAATGTGAAAACAATAAAGCTGAAGCTCTGTGGAATTTAAGATTTCAAAAATAGTGCCCAATAGCCATTTTCCTATTTCTTTTCTCCTCTACCTCTGTTTCTACTTCTTTGAAACCTTCCTAGAAAAATGCTGCTTTTACAGGGAGGATGATTTTCACAAAGTATTAAATGTGACATTCATGCTTTCATATGAGATCCTGTCAAAAGTAAGTGGCTTCTTGGTGATGGCGTCTCTCACATTCATTGCTCACTGTGGACAATCGAAATATACTTAGAGTAAGGAGCACCAACAGGAAGCAGGAACCACGTTTTGCAATGGCAGCTTTCCTTTCCTGAAGAGGGCGCGCTTGGGCGACCTTATTTGAAGGAGGCTTTCACCGTTCGGCCCTTGATAGGCTGTGGAGGGCGCCAGTTCCCCACCAGGGGCACAGGAGGCTCGTTCTCAGCACTGGCGTAGAGGCTCCGCAGCTTGGCCATCTGCAAGGGGCAGGGACACTGTGTCAGCATGACATGCAACACTGGGACAGAGAGACACACTAGGGAGCCCTGGTAGTGCAGTGGTTAAGCACTCGGCTGCTAGCCAAAAGGTCAGCAGAGTGATACCTACGGTATGGCACTTGCCCTGGGCGGCACTTGAAGGGCGAGAGAGGGCGCCTATAAGCAATTTCTATCCCCATTGCAGTTTCCATAATTGTCGTAGGCATTGCTTTCTGAAAATATGCCTCTCGGCAGAAAGATATGACAGTCTGCTTCCCTAAAGACTCCCACTGCCCTGGAGTCTATTTCTACTCATAGCCACTCATAGCCACCCAGTAGGACAGAGGTGAATATTGTTTTCAAGGCCATAAATCTTTATGGAAGCAGACTACTTCATCTTACCCCTGCAGAGCAGCTAGTGGGTTTGAACTTCTGACCTTTGGGACTGTGCCACCAGGACCTCTCTCCATAACCATAACAGTCTTTAAAATCTATCGGGCAGTTGTACTCTGTCTTATTGGGGTCACTATGAGTCAAAATCCACGGCAATGGATTTGGTTTTGTTTGATTTAGACACACTATGCTGTGAAGTTAGAAATTGCTGATTTTATTTACCTGAGGATAGAGCTACAAAGGCTGGAGGGTTAGGAAGTCAGGAAGGGAAGGGATGGGTGCAGGGAAGAAGTAGGAAGGATGTTGTTATAATGTGGGGATTGTAGTAAATGTCACAAAACAAAACGTGTATGGATTATTGAGTGGAAAACCAATTAGCTTTGTAAATTTTCACACGAGTTGCAATTAAAAAGAAAAAAAAAAAAGCTGGTTTTTCAAACAAGACAAGCTAACTACAAAACTTGTCTCCAGTGTTCAGTCAAAACTATTTAGCTACTTGTTGTTGTTATGTGCCCTCAAGTTGGACCGGACTCACTACAGAAGTAGATTGCCCCATCTTTCTTCCAAAGGGTAGCTGGTGGGTTTGAACTGCCAGCCTTCTGGTTAGCAGTCAAATGCCTTAAGCACTATGCTACCAGAGGTCCTCAGTATTTTAAACATTCTCTTTATTTGTAAGACCTTATTCTTCATTATAGAAGCTCTGGTAGCACAGTGATTAAAGCATTCAGCTACAAAGTAAAGGTCAGTGGTTTGAACCCACCAGCCCACTCCATGGGAGAAAGATGAGGCAGTCTGCTTCCGTAGGCTTGGAAACCCTCTAGGGCAGTTCTACTCTGTCCTATAGGGTCGCTATGAGTTGGAACCAACTTGATGGCAGTGGGTTAGGACAAGTTTGGATATTCTTCATTTTATACAGGATCACCATGCCCTCTGGTCAAAACAATTTCCCCCTGAATTCTGTAATCATTATTTTTGTTTGAGGAGTCAGTATAAACTATGCACTTTATGTAAGAAGAGATGATAATATTTTAACATTGTGCAAATAATAAGATCAATTGACCTTCATTGTACAGGTTTATGGAGTCCGTTTAAAAAAAAAACAGAAAGAAATTAGAGTCATGCTCCATTTTACATTTTAAAAAACTTTTAACTTCAGAGGATAGAAATATAGGAAGTTTTCATTAGTAATGCTTTTTTTCTGCATTAAAATGTTGTTTTTAACTTTTCTCTTTAAGAAAATTTCATTCTTCTTTCAAAATATTTGACTCAGTAAAAACTACATTAAATCTGGTCTTTCGATACTTAAGTCCACAACTGGCAGAAATATGAATATTACTGTCTTAATCGAGGGAGACTGATACTCATTTTAATCTTACTATTAGAGTTTACATTAATGATCTAGATCAGAAGTCACTGTGCTGTCCACTTGCTTTAATCGATTCTTCTCCATATCCCTGTCCATTTATTTCCCCCCAAGCAGCCTTTCCTTGAGGATGGGCTATTCAATAAATGTTTCAAGAATGTTCTTAAATGAACAGTAGGAAGGGACCTCTGAGCAGAAAGATTAAGAGCACTTAGAGGCAGGCAGATGGAGTTAGACTCTCAGATCCTGCACTTGTTGGCTATGTGATCACCAAAAACTTGCTTTCCTTTTTGGACCCTCAACTTAAAATTGGAGAAATAATATATACCTCATAATGACTCCTCCTTAGGTTTCCAAGGTGGTATCTCTACAGAAGTAGATTACCTACCCAGTCCTCCTTCCAAGAAAGACGGTTCAAAGGAAGGTGGTTCAAACCCACCAGGCTTCTGGTTAGCAGTCAAATGCCTTAAGCACTCACTCTACCACCAGAGCTCCTTATATTCACCACAAGGATGCTTCTCCTTCCCTTCTTCCCAAGTTTGTATTCACAATCCTAGCTCCTAATTAACACCATAAACAACCAAACCCACTGCCATTGAGTGGATTCCAAATCATCCCATCTTCTAACTAAACCAACTGTGAAGTCGATTCTGACTCAAAGTGACCTTCTAGGACAAGATAGAATTACCTTCATAGGGTTTCCAAGGCTGTAAATATTTCCAAAAGCAGACTGCCTCATCTTTCTCCCACAGAGAGGCTGGTGGGTTTTGACCTCCAACCTTTTGGTTAGCAGCTGAATGCTTTAACCACTGTACCACCAGGCCTTCTTATCTCCAAACGAGGGGTCAGTATTTTGGGAACCTCCAAACTAAAAAGACTAACATATTAATCTAAATCCTTAAGTCACTATTATGTACCACAACCACTTTTAAATAACTTATGTTTATCCTGATACCCTTTGGAATTCAAGTTTTAGAAAAATCGAGCAGATTGATGCTAATTAACCAGGGCAAACTATGAAATGTCCAGTTGCACAGGTGTTCCATAAGCCTCCATTTGGTGTCTTCTAGTGCCAGCCACTATGTCTGTGTGCTCACAAGTCTCCGTGCCTGCTTCTTACCTGGTCGGAGCTCACAGTGATGGGCTCCTTCAGCAGAAGCCACACGATGCACTCCTCACAGGGCGGCGTGGTGAAGGAGCCGTGGTAGGTCCAGTAGTCCCGGCAGGCAGGAAACAGGCAGGATGGGTCGAAGTTGTTGAAGGGTGCCTCCTTGCCCTGTGAGAGGGGATGCAGGCACAGTGAATGTGTTGTGAGCATGGATTTCAAATGCAATTGAGGAAGTGGAACTTTTTTTTTTTTCTAAGTCTGTACTTTCAGAAATAAAGGGCAAATTGTGGAACCTGGTTTGCATGTTATGACTTCATCTGATACAAACATTGAAATATTTTATTCCCTATTATTGGGCAGTCTGGTGGCATAGTGCCTAAGGCAATTGACTGCTAACCAGAAGGCTGGCGATTCAAACCCACCGGCCACTCCTTGGAAGGAAGGATGAGCAATCTACTTCCATAGTGATACTGCCTTGGAAACCCAAGGAGGGGTTGCTATGGGTTGGATCCAACACCACAGCGGCGAGTTTGGTTGGACTCTGACACATGGGGTTGCCATGAGTCAGAATCAAAGATCATAACTGATTTTTCTGTTAAGATTTAAAAGAGAAAGGCATGGCCCAGGAGAGAAAGAGCAGCACCACAACTCAGAAGGTTAAGCATGACTGAGCCCTGACTGGCATTTAATACATCTGTGGGTGTGTGTACTAGGGGACACTCAATTTCTCTCTCACTTACTTCATTGGAAAGTAATTATCTGGCAGACTGATTGTTAAGATCAAATAAGCTGATGTATGTAAAACTGTTCTAAAAACTGTAAACTGTAAAACTATAATGGCATTTGTTTTTATATTTTTATATGTATACTTAACATGTCCATCAAACTTAATAACACATTTCAGGTGAACAAAATACATGTGAGTAAAAAGAAAATCAAGGTGCCCTGCTTTATGTTCTATGAAGGAAGTTTTTGTTTTTTTTTTTTTTACCTTTGTCTTAATTTTGTCCAATGCATCAAGAAGCAGCTGGAACTCGCCTTTCTCATGTCCGATCTGTGGTAAAGAAAACAGAAAATCAAAAGTATAATTTTCCCTTCTCTATAATTTAGAATTGTCTTGAATCTGATTATGCTCCATGCCTCTGCAACTGGTGTTTATAACTCTGCCAGAATATCATATACTACAGAAAAACATAAGTTTATTTTCCACCCAGGATTTTAGGGCATGTATTTTCTGATCTAAATTCAGACTTCAACCCTCTGAATTACAAAATTACAAGATGATCTAGTTTTCTGTCCTCAACCTTCTCTGCAAAGTCATTTCACTTTTTATAGCATTAGAGCTAGAATGTACTCTTCATGTCCAAAATGAAACTCATTGTCTTTCCTCTCAGACCCACTCCACTTCCTCTTGTGTTCTGTTCAAGCACTGAAAATGACCCAACGAAGTCAGAACATAAAACAAATCAGGTCATTCAAAAAGAAAGAAGACAGATTTTCACCTCTGACTTAAAATCTAGATTATGTTACTACTATTTATGTGTTAATGACACTAAGTCCTCTTTAAACCAAGGTTGGCTTAACAACACAAGCATTCCATCTTAGCCTGGAATCATGTGAGTGGTGGCTGCCCTAAGCCGAAGGGGTGTTGAGCCAGGACTTTGGCATCACAGTGATTCCCAGCATTCATTTTTCTGGTTTCCAGTGCATTTGAAATGGAGTCCTAGAGAAGGATAATAACACGTGGCTTCCTTGCCCGTACCACCACCACACAAAAGTTCCCTCAATGGCCCTGTCCTCATCCACCAACCACATATACACTCATTTATACTCACCCCACATCTTGAGAGAATTTAGAAGTACTAGGGGTTTGAGGGGAGCTCTAGTGGCATAATGCCTAAGGAATCTGACTGCTAACCAGAAGGTTGGCAGTTCAAACCCACCAGCCACTCCTCGGAAGGAAG
>NW_006922167.1:745366-770727 GCF_000298275.1 Orycteropus afer afer
CAGTGTCCATCCCTCCATGCACTCCTGCCCCCTGAGCTGTCTCCCTGTGCATAAGCAGCCCTTCTTTCTCCCATGATCATTCTCTCCAAGGAATGTATCTACCTCAGGTAAATGTTCAACTCATATGCCTGTCTATTGCTTGGCTAGAAGCCACAGGCATGGATTCAATTCCAGACCTGAAGGGCAGCTAGGGGCCATAGTCTCAGTGGTTCCACCAGGCTCTACCGGACCAGCAAACCTGGTCCCCCCCCCTTTTTTTTCCAAATGATTTTGAGTTTTGTTCCACATTGTTCTCCCTCTCTATCTAGGATCTCCTACATAGATCCTCTTCCAAGTGGTTGACAGTAGTAGCCAGGCACCATCTAGTTCTTCTGGTCTCATAGTCGTATAGGCTGCGGACCACATGGCGTACCAGTCGCTAGGACTAATTGTTTCCATGAATTTTTGGTTTTCTTCATTCTTCTTGGCTCTGGATGAGGAGAGACCCATCATTGCATCTAGGTGGCAGCTTGCAAGCTTTTAAGATCCCAGTTGCTACTCGCCACAGTAGAAGGTAGAACAATGTTCTGTGTAGTATGTTATGCCAATTGAGCTTGATGTCCTCTGCGACTATGGTCCTGAGCCCACAGGTTCAACTACCCGGTCCCTCTGGGTAGCTGGCTGTGACCAAGCCGTGACTACAACCTTGCCCAATAAAGAGCTAACTTTTGAAAGAGAAAGTATGATCAACGTTTATCTTACCTTCAGAAAAATGCCAACCACAGCTATTCCATCTGGCTGCTTCAGAGCTGCCCCAAAAGTATTATACTTTGGGTTCCAGTGAACCAAATGCAGCTGGAACCACAGAATGCAAGTTATGAGGAAAATGCACCAAAGAAAGGATAAGTTTAAAATTATCCACAATAAACCCAATGATTGTACAGTCTAAGGTTTCTGAACACTCATAAAAGTAGATAAAATTTTAAATATTCACAAGTGTTATTTTGGTGAAATATTTAATAGTTCAAATCAAAATATATAGATATGATAAATAGATATATAACATAATGAATAATTTATAAAAACTACTTTTTGTTATGCCTATTCAAAATAGTTATTTTAGTTTTGTATCATATTACTTCTTTTTCTAAGTCAAATAGTGAAGCATAGAGCTATAAATAGGAAGCTGCTAACATCCTGAGGTTACAATTAATAGGAATATTAAGGAGGAAAACTATGGGGGAATATTCTTGGGCACTTCCATATATCTATGTCCTTTTATATGTCGGTGGCAACCTTATATTGATTTAGAACATGGGCACTAGTTGTATTAAGAAGCTCTGGTAGTGCAGTTAGCTGTTCAAACCCACTAGTCACTCAGCAGAAGGAAGACGGGGCAATCTACTTCTGTAGAGATACCACCTCAGAAACCCAATGGGGGTTGCCATGGGTTGGAATTGACTCAATGGCAGTGGGTAGTTGTATTAGGCCAACCTCATGCATTGAGTTATACAAAGTGGAAAGAAAATACAATAGTTCACAACAGTTAAAGCATTCAAGATAAAAAATATTAAATGATCCAACAAATGATCCAACAGGCAAAGGTGGCCCCATCTGCAAGAAATACACTAAACTCTCCCCATTTGTGGGGGAGAATATCTAGAAGGTGTTTTCAATAACGAAGTCATCCTGCCTTTGGTGCTTTTCGTTAGTTGTGTAGAAATGGAAAGATCACAGTGAAGCACTTAGGTCTAGAGTTTACTTTAAACCAACAATTAACCTGCCCAATGATTCTGCTGGAGGAGGCTTGGTGGTGCAGCAGTTAAGTACTCGACTGCTAAATGGAAGGTCGGCAATTCAAACCCATCAGCCACTCTGTGGGAGAGAGATGTGGCTGTTGGCTTCTGTAAAAATTAAAGTCTTAGGAAACCCTACAAGAACATTCTACTCCGTCACATAGGGTTGCTATGAGTCGACTCCAGAGCACTGGGTTTAATGATTCTGCTGAAAGAGCATCCACACATGGTTCCAGGTTCCTGTGGCAGCGCCATTCATCTGCCCCTATGTTTGTGAGAGCCTCCCCTTGGAAAACCTGGGGTAAAAGGAAACCTTCTTCACAGCCAGGGCATCTCCTTACAATGCCCCCGTTAGAGGCTGGCTTTGTAAAGACAGCGTGCTGATGGCTTGATCTGCACTACAAATTACACTTTTTTTTTAATGAGTTAATCAATAGTAGTGTTTGCTCCCAAGGGACTCTGAAGTCAATCTGCATAAGGTAGAACAGTAGGTCTAGCATTTATCAGCCATGTGACTTTGCTATGTAACTTTTCTGTGCCTCAACTTTCTCATCTGTAACCTATCATACGGTTGCTGGGAGGATTAAATGAGTTAAGTTAACATGTAAGCATTTGAGAAGTGTCAGCTATCCTTATCTTTGCAGTTCCATTCAGGACTCTGCCGTTTTCTATTAAGCTGCTATCCAGTTTCTTAATATAGCTTTGGAAGTCTTCATACATGATGCTAACTCACACTTTCTTAACTGTCTAACCTACAATGTTTGGCATGTCAGCTTATGCTAAAACTAAACCAGTTAGTTGACCAGTTGCCACAGATTCAATTCCGACTCATGGCAACTCCATGTGTATCAAAATAGAATTGTGTCATAGCGTTTCCAATGGCTGATTTTCAGAACTAGATCACCAGATCTTTCTTCCAAGGCACGTGTTGGGGAAGTCAAACTGCCAGCCTTTTGGTTAGCAGCCAAGCACATTAACTGACTGCACCATCCAGAGACTCCATGCTCAAACTACTCCAGTTCTTTCCACAAGCACAGGCTTGAGGGGGAAGCAGTGAGTGCTGTTTTGCTGCTGTAGAGGTTATTTTTCAGCTTTTAGTTTTCATTGTGTGCGATTCACAGCAGTTCTGCCTACCTCCGCTGCATACTTGACTCCATCCACGGTGTGCTCAGAGCCATGATCATCAGAGGACCCCCAGTGAAGATGAAACTGGCGAAGCCGATAGGGTCCAGAGAGAGGGCCGCCTCTCAGCACTGTGATTCAGAGAAGCCAGGTCAACAGAGAATTCATGAATTTTCTTACAGAGCCCTCCTTTCAACAAGTGCTCTTACAGCCAACGTTTGATGGGCAAATGCAGTCAGTCTGCTGGATGGGTGGTGCTGTTCCCAAGCACCCTGATCTCCTCACAAAATGAAGTCTCGGGATATGTCACTAAATGATTTTTTTTTCTGTCTTTGTTGTTTTGTTTGATTGTGTTATTATTTTTCAACTGTCAGTTTAACATTTATGAATATAAAATTAAAATAACAGAAGGACACTAAGCATACAACAAAGAGCAGGTCACTACTAATGTGGTACAATGGGAAGGACATGTGACAGTTGAGAGCCAGCCAAATCAATTTTGGCTCCGTTCCTTGCTAGTTGTGTGATCTGAGGCAAGTTGCTACACTTCTCTGAACCTGTTTCGCATCTCTAAGAGGGTGATAATAATGCCAACCTTTCAGAGCTGCTGTGAGGATTAAATAGGATTAAGCACCTTCAAGTCCCCATCAGTGTCCAGCACAGCAGTCACGGAGCAAATGTGAACTCATTCTCTATGTCTTGCTTCCAACTACACTTTTCTTTAAGACTACGGGCAATCATTTTAATCCAAGCGCAGTTTAGACTGTGTCTGCTCAAATGAGATGAAATGTAGGCAGCTAAACTAGATCATTTTTGATAGCACCAATTTGGGTTTGTTATAAAATACTTCAGCCCACCCTTAGTTTCAATTCATTCAGCCTGTGAAATAATTTAGAAGTTCAAATATCTTCCCAAGAACACTAGGAAACTATGCAGAAACCCTAAAATTGAGATTTAACTATATAAACTAGATTGAAATAGAATTCAGAGGGTAGCTGTTCTAGAAAGGATTGGCACAGTGACACTATAGTGCAGATCTGAACAGTAGTCCTTGGTCTGTATGAGCTCAGTCACACAGACATGAGGAATCTTGATTCACAGTATTTTTCTTACCCAACCATTAGGCACAGTTATTTTCTGGACATACGAGTCTCGTTTCTTAGGATAAATCATATGAAACTGACAATATTCGACCTTTTTTTTTTTTTTTTGGTCTACAAAAATGGCATTTTCATGTGGTTTGACCTAATAGATATTGTTTAATTTTGTTCTTTTCCCTCCACATGGAGCTTAATGCAAACAGGGCAAGGAAGGGAAAGAAATAGAAAGCAAAATAAGCCCACTGTTTAAAGAAAAGAGAAATTTCTATCATAGTCCTTACTTTGAACTTCCCAGTAGGTAGGAATTATGCCTCTATTACTCTTCACTACATCATTAATAACATTCACTCATGTACATCAATAATTATAATCATTTTAACTTTATCAAATAGGGTTGGTGAATATAAGAAATTGTATGTTATATTAAGCATATTAAAGAAAGAGCCTTATTTCATTTATAGTGAAATACAACATTTCTATTTCTAGCTTTCTATTATTTCACTATTTTGCTTCATGGTGCAGGTAAAATGCAAGTTTGGGGTTTTCTGAAACACATAATGTTCCAGTTTTAGAAACACAGATACTACTCAAGAAGAAATTGTCAGATACTTGAACATTAATCAGATGAACCCTGCAATATTTGAGAGAAAACTGTGGTTGAAGCATGGAAGTAAAGTCCTGACTCATACAATGGCCCCTATTATCTCCTCTGGATTGGCACCCTCCCAGGTTAGGGGAAGAAAGTGCCCATTTCATTTCTTTGCTATGTTCCTTGCTTTGTAAAGTGGATTCTGCTATACTTGAAAGAGGGAGCCTTGCTCTCCAGACCCTGGAAAGAAGCAAGAGCCCTCAGCAGGAGGCCATCAGAACACTGAGGAATATTCATTCAGATTCATCGCCATCACTGCCTGACCCATGTTCTCTCTCAGGAATGCATTGTCAACTTTTTGCTTGGGCATTGGGCCATTCTATGGCAGCAAATTGCCCAAGATTGGAAGGTGAGACTTTCCTCTCAGTACATAAATATAATTCACAACTAAAACAAAGTCCAATATCATCTCCATTTCAGAGATGAACTGCCCCATCCCTGTGTCATACATCACATTTTCCCTATAGGTACGCTGGAAGTGTCCATGTGATTCTACCAAATTGTCATACTTACTTGACCTGTCATAAGAATCATCAAATACCACCCTGCAGGTCTTCCCATTGTTCAGAATGGTCTTGGCAGAGCCGGGGTCATAGGTTGTTGACCATGGCTTCAGAGAAGGGTCGTGCCTGATGTCTTTGGTATGCAGCTCAATGGGCGACTGGTTGTCCCCCTTGGCAATCGGGTAAAGTTCATGCCAGTGGTCAGGCCCTAGGAAGTAAAGTTGAGGGGATTTATTTATTTGGTAGCATTACCCAATGCCACTTTCTAATCAACTAAACCACAGTGATTGCAAAGATGTCTTTGGTTTCAGATTGGACAATACAGGCTTAACCTTTAAGACCTGTTCATAGCTGTGTTAGTAGTTTACCTAGAGACTCTATTTAACTTGATGTATTCCCTCTGTCTAGCTCAGGAATATAACCTCAAAGGCTTATTTTCTAAATGGACTTCACTTTTTTTTTTTTTTTTAAACCAATGCCACTGCCATATAGCTGGAATAAAACAACATGGACCACATATATTTGAGCATCCCTTTGTGGTTTTCAATGCACATTCATGCTCATCTCATAGAGAGTTAAAGCAGGATTTCTTACACCAACTCCAGGCTCACAGAGGGTGAGTTCCTTGTCCAGTTGTCATAGAAAATGAGTGACCTTCAGAACTGGAAATCAGGTTGTCTGACTTCCCAATCAGAAGCAATGTGGTCTTGGGCAAGTTACCAAACCTCTCTGGGCATGAGTTTCATTCACTGGACTTAAGAATAGGTAGAACTAGGTGAGATGAAGGTTAAAGGGCCTGCCTGTACTTGCCAAGTACAGGTTAAGAGAGGAAGGTGGAGATGGCAAGGCCATCCACTTGTAAGCCTACGTTTGCCACCTTACTCCGCAGAGTTGCCGACTACGTATGATGCCAAGGGGCTCCGCTGGCACCCGCTCGGCCCCGGATCGCAGCTGCCTGCACTCACCGTTGTGGCTGGCGTAGCCCCACTCCTTGGCCATGGTTGTCCTTGTCGACGCTGGACGTCTCTTGCCCTCTCCGCTCGGCGTCGTGCAGAGTCCGCGCGAGGCGGTGCCTTTTATATAGGTTCCCCCCAGCACACTGCATGGCCTTATTAGGTCAGCGAGGGTGGGGCGGGGGGCTAAACTGGATTGGGGTGGTATTTGGGAGGCGGGATGGGGGAAGCCAATGAATTCCAAGAGCTGGACAGCTGTCAGGGCGCGCGGGTGGGGGTGGAGGTGGGCGGAGGGGCCCTTCCCCTCGCCTCCTCCTCACTGTCTCCCTGAAACCGTGGCTCCTGGCATTTGTAAATCTCTCCCTTCCGTCTCCTAAAGCTGCAGAGCTTTCTGGTGGACTCCGACGTGCAAAAATGCGGGCGGCTTTCGCCTCATCCTCGCTCCCTCCTCCAGACATTCTTTTCTGGGGGGTGGGTTGTCGTAGCGGTGCTTAGCCAGGAACTAAAATCTGCAGTCCGGCGGCGCTTGCAGCTACACTTAGAAGTTGCTTTTAGCGAAGGCTGGCGCTGTGGCTGCGGTCTCTGGAGGCGTCTGCGAGTTTATTTCGCTCCAGCGATCCGGTTACGGTGGCTGGAAAGAATACGCCTGACCCGTATTTGACTCTCCTGCAGGCAACTTGTACAATCCCAGGAGCAAAGGATGGGAAGAAAAGGGTAGGGAGGGCAGGTATTCTAACTCCGTCATCCTTAAAGAAATTGACAGTGCCGTGTGTCCTGGAACCTCACCAGGCGGCATTTCCCAACCTAGCGGCTCCTTTGGTGTCTGGGATGACGAGGGCTGGGTTTTGGAGAAGGCCCGGAATCCGGGAGAGGACTGGTTCCCTGTCTAACGCCCAGAGGGAGCCTGGGACTGAGCTATCATACTCCGTGAACTAAACCTCTGCGCAAGGAAAATCAAGAATATTCTGATGTGTTAGAAGATCATGAACATAAAGTGAGTCCTATTCTTTGTACACATGATCTCACTCGGGAAGACACAATGAGAGGTTGAAAGAAAAAGGGAAAAAAGTGCCCAGAATTGGTTTTTTGTTGTTGTTTTCTCCCTCCGCCAAGTTGTTTTATGATACTATGAAGGCACGAAGAAGGAAATTAGAATTGTCATAACCAGTGTGTACATGGCAAAGATATATTTTTAAATGCCTGTTATGATTCACATTGAAAACGTTAAAAACTAAAAAAACGAAACAAACAAAACAAAAAACAAACAAACAAAAAATACCTCACTGCCATGGAGATATATTTTAAGATTTCCTCTTTGTATTAAGTCAGTAATAATATAAAAAGGTTTTTTTTTTTTTAAATAAACAAAAGCAAAAAAAAAGATAAAACTAATTTCAGTGCTATCTTGAGCAAGGTTGCAATATACATATCCTTCATTACTTTGATTTTATTGGTGATAGTATTTTGTGTTTGGGGATTACAAAACTTGAAAAGGAAATCTCTCATCATGGTAAAGATAGCTCATCCTTCAGGCATGTGGGATGACTGACCACACTCATAACCTGGACGCCAGGGCAGTCACTCCCCAGGGTATTTTTGTGACGAGGGATTATTCGATCCACACAATAGCAGTGTGGAATCAGGAACTGAACCAGTTTGGAAAATACAAGCGAAAACACATCAAAACAAATGCCCTTTAGGTCTAAGCTCACATGTGTCACCACTGTTTAATCAAGAAATCTGTATAGTAGGGATGCCTCAACCCATTTTATACTTTCCTGTCATGGTATCATACTGCTCTCTGGGGTTCATGGGGATGTTTTCTATCTTTTATTAAGTGTTTTGCTATTTGGGTGAGTAAACCATGATCTTGTACCCAATCCGTTCAATTGTTACAATCTCTAGATTTCGGTATATGTGGTTAGAAGACTGGAAACTAAATTTCATGTTATTTTATATAGGAGTAATACAGATAAAGCCTTTAATAAAATAATTATACCAAGCAAAGTCAACAATCCAGGAATTCATCATACTCTTACTGTTTATGTATAAAAATAAGAGCAAACCCATTACCATCAATTCTGACTCATGTCCACCATATAGGACAGAGTAGAACTGCCCCATAGGGTTTCCAAGGCTGTAATCTATGCAGAAGGAGACAGCCACATCTTTGTCCTGTGGAGCAGACCACTGACCTTTTGGTTGGCAGCTGAGTGCTTAACCACTGTGCCACCATGGATGCTTCTGTTTATGTACAGAAGGAGTAAGAAAAGGGGGGCGCTGTTTGTCATTAATTAAATAATTGCACTATGATGCATAATTTTGAATAAAAACTGGGTAGAATTTATCACCGAAAAAAACAAACTCACTGCAGTCGAGTCTGTTGGACTCATACTGACCCCTCCTTGGGTTTCTGAGGCGGTATCTCTACGGAAGTAGATTGCCCAATCTTCTTTCTGAGGAGTGGCTGGTGTGTTTGAACTGCCAGCCTTCTGGTTAGTAGTCAAATAATATCTTTAGGTGTGTTGCTTTGAAAAATTATTATTACTATTATTTTCATCGCAGCACTGTTTTTTTTTTTTTTTTATTGTGATTTGGGTGAAGATTTACAGAGCAAATTCACTTTCCATACAGCAGTTCACATACACTTTGTCTCATGACATTGACCACAGTTTACCACAATGCAACAGCTCCCATCCCACTTCCTCCCCATAGTTACCTCTTCCCTGTGTCCATCCCTCCATGCACTCCTGCCCCTTGAGCTGTCTCCCTGTGCATAGGCAGCCCTTCTTTCCCCCATGATTGTTCTCTCCAAGGAGTGTATCTACCTGAGGTAAATGTTCAACTCATATGCCTGTCTTTTGTTTGGCTGGAAAGCACAGGTGTGGGTTCAATTCCAGACCTGAAGGGCTGCTAGGGGCCATAGTCTCAGTGGTTCCACCAGGCTCTATTGGACCGCAAACCTGGTACCCCCCCCCCTTTTTTTTTTCCTCCAAATGATTTTGAGTTTTGTTCCACATTGTTCTCCCTCTCTATCAAGGATCTCCTACATAGATCCCCTTCCAAGTGGATGACAGTGGTAGCCGGGCACCATCTAGTTCTTCTGGTCTCATAGTTGTATAGGCTGCAGATCGGATGGTATACCAGTCTCTAGGACTAATTATTTCCATGAATTTTGGTTTTCTTCATACTTCTTTGCTCTGGACCAGGAGAGACCCATCGTTGCATCTAGATGGCAACTTGCTATCTTTTAAGATCCCAGTTGCTACTCACCAAAGTAGGAGGTGGAACAATATTTTGTATAGTATGTTATGCCAATTGAGCTTGATGTCCCCTGCAACTATGCTCCCAAGCCCACAGGTTCAACTACTCGGTCCCTCTGGGTAGCTGGCTGTGACCAAGCAGTGACCACAACCTTGCCCTTCTCAGCTCTACTATACACCTGGGATTCTGATCATTCACATAAACTTATAGGTCCATTGTCTGCCAACCCTATACATGTTCTTCGATACACTCCCCATTTCATAGACATACCTAATAGTTCAGCCTGTCCACCCATCTATCCACCCATATAACCATGTTTGCCTTCACTGACAATGCAATACTGTATGTGCAAAAGGGTTTATCTTTGTTGTCTCTACTTCCCATGTACCTCTCTATGTCTTTCTCTTCCTCAATGCTGCCATATTGGTCAAAAAATGATTATTTTTTATTGTTCTTTCTTACAAAACCAATTGGAATTTCAAGACAATTGATATCAATTCATGTAATTTTAGACCACAGTGTATTTTTCAGGCAACTCAAATTAATCATTGCATCATTAATTGGTTTACTTTAGCAAGTTTGTCTATAAATCTTCAATTTTTCTGTCAACAGAGCAAAGAAATCATGCTAAATTATATCCAAAATCTTAAGATTTCTGGAGTTGGCTTTAAAAAATAAATTCTTAGGTGTACACTGAGATAAATAATGCCAGAACAAGAATTAGGAATGATTAATTACAATTAATTTCTTGGAATTTTTCAGCACTCCTCCCATCACCATTATTGGAAAGTCGATGTATGGGGCAATTTGTAGGCTTTTTTCTCTCAAAAAACTGAGTGTGTATACACACACTCATGAGTACAGAGAAAGCAGAAAAATCAAGGGAAAATTTAAGGTGAATAAATATTACTCTATGGAGCACAAATTTGAATCTGAAAGTTTCCAACTGAGTAATATGTCAAAATTATAAACTTGAAAAATTTAAAGTAATAAAGTTTAAAATATTTTTACTTATGATTTGGCATTTCATTTTGCAAGTTAGAGGCCATATAACTAATTCAAATTTCCTGCAAGTTGAAATATTTGATGACTCTAGTACAGCACAAAAAGGAGTGAGGAAATGCCTACTTATTCACCTCTAAAATCAAAGCAAAAATTAGAATTTGAAGTAATTGCATAATTTTGCTTAAAAAATTTAAATGTTATAAGGGTATGCATTTTCTAATATATTTTTTATTTTCATAGAACAAATTCTGAAATAGAAAAGTGAAAATAAATTGCTAATAAAAATTACAAATATAATCTGAGTAACTGTCACGAACCACATAACTTTTCCACTTTCCCAAAAAATTTAGTCAGGAAGCCACATTAATCATATTCTATAGGAATGTGGTAAGCCCAGATCCTGAGTTTGTCACCACTGACAGCTGGGCCATTTGGATAGGATCTTAAAATTTGGCTCGTGGTCTTGGCAAATTTGTAGCAGAACAGCCGGAGGCCTTGTCCCAAATGGTGTCACTCATTAAAATGTATGCATCTGAGATAGTCACTTTATTTGGGAGTAAGAGGATGAATCCAAGATGAGAATTCCCCCACCCCACCCCACTCTACCCCCACCTCCTACCCCCCCACCCCCTGCCAAATCTATGCAGTGAGATATGACCATCCAGGTTCATAAATTCAAGCAATATTCTTCTAAATACAAATTCTTCTTTTAGCATACAGTAAAAACATCTTAAATAGAAGGCAAAACAATTAATCTAAGCTTTATGTTGTCTATCGTAATATCAAGATCTCTAGTAGTATAGTGGTTAAAGCATTGGGCTGCTAACTGCAAGGTCAGCAGTTCTAACCCACCAGCTGCTCTGCAAGAGACAGATAAGGCAGTCTTGCTTTCATAAAGATTTACAACTTTGGAAGCCCTATGGGGCAGTTCTACTCTGTCCTATAGGGTCACTATGAGTTAGAATTGAGTTGATGGCAGTGGATTAGGTTTGTTTTTTGGTTCCTAGGATCAAATTCGTTTTTTTCAAGTCTAGTTTTAAATAACTTAATGATAGTATTTGCTTATAGAATTAACAAGTGGAATTTTGTTTTGCTCTGTTGTGATATTTGAGAAGCATCTAAGTAGCCTTTTGCCTAAATTTCTCTTTGGCCTCAGGTACCTCATCTGTGAAAGGGAGAGAATAATGCCTGCCTTACAGGGTTTTCATGAGACTTATATGAGATAATATATGCAGAGCACTTAGCACAGTGTAGGACAGTATGATTGGCACTCAGCAAAGTTAGTGCCCTTCTTTGACGTTGTTCATTGTATCTAATTTCTCTCTGAGCAATCATCTACCCTAAATAATCTTTGTTCCTTGTTGGTCATAAACAGTGCTTTCAGTGCATGTCTAAAGGTATAGACATTAACTCACAGGCACCACTTAGATGAAGGACACATTCTGCCTGTCTAAGATAAAATTAATATCCATAGCATTCATCCCTTCTTTCAACTGCTTTGAGTTGCCCAACCTCATCACCAGGAGCTCTGGTGGTATAGTGCCTAACGCATTTGACTACTAACCAAAATGCTGGTGGTTCAAAACCACCGGTCACTCCTCAGAAGGAAGGTTGGGCAATCTACTTCCGTAGTGGTTGCTGTTGTTATGTGCTGTGGAGTAGGACCCGACTCATAGCGACCCCTCCTTGGGTTTCCGAGGTGATATCACTACAGAAGTAGATTGCCCAACCTTCCTTCCAAGGGGTGGCTGGTGGGTATGAACCGCCAGCCTTCTGGTTAGCAGTCAAGTGCCTTAGGCACTATGCTACCTCAGAAACCCAAGGAGGGGTCGCTGTGAGTTGGATCTGACTCCACAACAGTGTGTGTGTGCGTGAACCTCCTCACCAGTTGATTCTTTCTACAGTAGGAGTCAAAGTTAAACTTTATTTAAAATCACATATGAACAGTTATGCAAGAGAAGCATTAATCTCTAAGACCAAAATTAATTGACACTCATAGCACTACAATAGAAACTAAATTTCTGTAAGGCTTCAAACATCTTTGACATATTATATGATAAATGAATTTTTATGAATGAAATTCAAAATTGCCTAAGTGGCATTCAGGGGTCATCACAAGCCAACCCCATGAATTTTTCAGCTTCACCCCAGATTTTCTTCCCCATATCGTCCATCCTCTGCTTCAGCACAAAGCTTCCTTTTCTCTTCCCACAATACACTTTATTGTTTCCCACACTGTTCCCTTGGGCTCAATTGTCCTTCCTCTCTTCTAAACCTAGTAAAGCTAAACTGCTTATATCAATAGTTACATAGACTGTAGAATGAGTGTTTAAGTAAGATTTCACACTGAAAAGCCATTCATTCATAAGATCAACTCTCTATTAAACCTACTTTCTCTTCCTCCCTGCTGCTACTCAACTTCAAGGCCAAGTTGAATGATGCATTGACTTTTTTGTTTACTGTTTTGGAAGGAGAGGTGGGGACTGTTTCCCACATCCAGTATGATGTAAATTATTTTGCATCTCTAGGAAAAATCAAGTACTAACCTCATTTCTAGGAGCTCTGGTAGCATAGTGCCTAAAGCACTTGACTGCTAACCAGAAGGTTGGCGGTTCAAACCCACCAGCCACTTCTCAGAAGGAAGGTTGGGCAATCTACTTCCGTAGTGATACTGCCTCAGGGTCGCTATGAGTCAGGTCCAACTCCATGGCAAATAACAACAACAACAACACTACACTGAAGGTTGGCAGGTTGAAGCCACTCAGCAATGCTGTGGAAGAAAGGCCTGGTAGTATGCGTCCATAAAAAGTGTTGTTCTTACTTCTGACTCATGGTGATCCCATGTGTTACAGGATACAATTGCTCATAAATGAGAAAACTCCATGGAGCAGTTCTACTGTGAACACATGGTGTCACCACGAGTCAGAATTGACTCAACAGTAACAGTTAATAGTTAAGAAATAAATACTAATAGAAATCTTTAAATTAGTGGACTATAACACATAACTATTTGGTCCTATTTATTCCAAATAAGTAATAAAATTCTAATAATATGTTCTTTAAAACATTTTAATATGTGGATATAAGATGCATAATTTTCCTTCTGTAAAATTTCCTTCTGTACATAATGCTATTTAATACCTGTATTTCCTCAAATGTAGATGTCACTGATCCTCAGATGCACTGGTATTTTATCTACTAAGAAAGAAAAAAAGAATACCGTCAATTAAACTGTGATACATTGCTTTTTAAAAATCCCTTCAATAGTGTATCAGCAACCATCATGTCCAAAGATTAAAATGTTGTACTTTTTTTGGTTTTCTTTAGAAAATGATATTTGGATATTTCTGATTATGCCTTTAAATAATGAGGAACACATTGGCATTGTAAAAGGTACATATTTTTTGTTCAGATATGACTTTATAATGGTTCATTATTTTTTATAATAATACTTGTCAACTTAGGAAGCAGCTAGTTTGAGAAAATTTACTTAGGGACTTTATATTGGTTTTAAGTTATTTAAGTAGGAAAAAACAAACTATAGGCTAATGTATACTTGTAGAACTTTAGTTGGCTGTACTTTATAGGTTTTTTTTTTTTTTTGGTTTTGGTAAATAATTCACTGCCATCAAGTCGATCCCAACTAATTTTTACCCTTCCTTGGGTTTCTGAGGCAGTATCTCTATGGAAGGAGATTGCCTAGTGTTCCTTCCCAGTTAATCCACCCTCCTGACTTGTAATATTTAGAGGAAAAAAAAAGAATAAATTATTTACAGTAATGTAAAATCAATTACTCCTATAAAGTACAACCAACTAAAATCCTACAAGAATATATTAGCCTATAGTTTGGTTTTTGCTACTTAAATAACTTAAAACCAATATAAAGTCCCTAAGTAAACTTTCTTAAACTAGAAACTTCCTTAGTTGACAAATATTATTATAAAAATCATGCATTTATGGAATGCAACAAGGTAAGCTACATAGTCTTTGAAGTGGTTATGATATGTATTCATTTATATGAAACATAAAAGGAAGAAAGGGAAACTCCACTATGGAATAAATTACTGCACTGAGCTATCTGCTTGTTGTGCTCTGGAGTATAAACCATACACCTTGTTTTTACACAGGAATTTTTTAATGAATTTTTAAAAGATATCCTTTCTGAAATGCCAGCTCAACTTCTCCATGACAAAGTATATAATCTTCTTTCCCTGTAACCTTGAAACAAGTAATACAATATGAATAGCTAATTATCTGAAATCCTGTAAAACCAAAAACATTGAAATAGATCAATATAAATATTGATGTCTAAAACAATTGTGTTTTGTTACATGCTAGAATAACTATTTTCCTGGAGCTAATTCCACATGGAATTAGAATTGAGATCTTTGGAATTATAGTTCCATATTTGAGTTGTTGTTGTTGTTGTTGTTTCTGTTAGGTGCCATTGAGTCGACTCCAACTTATGGTGACCCCATGTGCAACAGAACAAAATACCGTCCAGTCCTGCACCAGCCTCACAATCCTTGCTACACCTGAGCTCATTGTTGCAGCCACTGTTGCAATCCAGTTCATTGACGGCCTGCCCCTTTTTCACTGACCCTCCACTTTACCAAGCATGATATTCTTCTCCAGGGAGTGGTTCCTTCTGACAATGTGACTGAAGTAGGTGAGACAAAGTCTGACCATCATTGCTTCCAAGGAGCATTCCGGCTGCACTGCTTCCAGGACAGATTTGTTAGTTCTTCTGGCAGTCCATGGGATTTTCAGCATTCTTCACAAGCACCACAACTCAAAAACATCAACTCTTCTTTGGTCTTCCTTATTTGAGTTAGCTGTAGTAAAATGCATCTTTCTTCAATACGTCACATGTCACGTGAATTCAAAAGACTGAGGAATTTAGATTTTACACTAAAGTATTTTGTAAGATCCAAAACTTTTTAGTCTTGTAACACAATAATACTTAATAGATTTAATAGAAGTCAGAGATAATGTTATAATTTTTTTTTTCAGAGTATCCTAGCAAAAATGGAATATAATTGTGTGAAAGTACTTGCAAGCCATGTTGTTGTTGTTAGGTGCCGTTGAGTAGTGTGCGACTCATAGTGACCTTATGTACAGCAGTACGAAACACTGCCCGGTCCTGTGCCAGCCTCATGATCCTTGCTATACCTGAGCCCATCATTGCAGCCACTGTGTCAATCCACCTTGTTGAGGGCCTTCCCCTTTTTCGTTGACCCTCCACTTTACCAAGCATGATATCATTCTGCAGGGAATGGTTCCTTTGGACAACATGACCAAAGTATGTGAAACGAAGTCTGGCCATTCTCGCTTCCAAGGAGTATTCCAGCTGCACTTCTTCTGGGACAGATTTGTTAGTTCTTTTGGCAGTCCAGGGTGCTTTCAGCATTCTTCACCAACACCACAACTCAAAAGCATCAATTCTTCTTCGGTCTTCCTTATTCATTGTCCAGGTCTCACATGCAACTAAAAACACCATGGCTTGGGTTAGGTTGTCTTAAAGGAGACAGACATCTTTGCTCTTCAGCACTTGAAAGAAGTCTTTTGCAGCAGATTTGCCCAGTGCAATACGTCATCTGATGTCTTGACTGCTGCTTCCATTGGTGCTGATTATAAAACCAAGTAATAGGAAGTTTTTGACAACTTTAATCTCTCCTTCCATTTAGCTTGATGCTACTTATTGGTTGAGTTGTGAGGATTTTTGTTTTCTTTATATTGAGGCATAATCAATACTGGAGACTGTAGTCTTCAATCTTCATCAGTAAGTCCTTCAAGTCCTTACTTTCAGCAAGCAAAGCTGTGTCATTTGTGTATTGCAGGTTGTTAATGAGTCTTCCTCCAATCTTGATGGCACATTCTTCTTTGTGTAGTCCACCTTCTCAGATTATTTGTTCAGCATACAGATTGGGTAAGTATGGTGAAAGGATCCAACCCTGACACACTCTCTTCCTAATTTTAAACCATATAGTATTCCTTCGTTCTGTTTGAACAACAGCCTCCAGGTCTATGTACAGGTTCTTCATGAGTACAATTAAGTGTTCTGGAATTCTCATTCTTCTCAATGTTATCCATAATTTGATACAATCCACAGAATCAAATGCTTTTGCATAGACAATGAAACACAAGTAAACATCTTTCTGGTATTCTTTGCTTTCTTATGAATAGCAGTGAAATGTTGTCTGATAATATGACTTGCAAGCCATGTTAAGGTGAGTTCAAAACTTGGAACAGCCAGACAATCTTCCCCAGGGCAGTGAAAGCACCTCCTGTGTCACTCTTTAGACCAGACCACCTTATCATTGTTAGTTCATATTTATAAATGTCACCAACATGGAAAATTGGAAAGTATACTTACACTTCAGGGCCAAGAAAGTTTCTATTCAAATTTGATACATAAGAAAGATAAACAAGAACCACTGGGAAAATGGTGGGTTTGGTGGGGAATAATATGATACAGAGACCAGGAGTGACCTGCCCCCGCTTGGAGAAGATCTATCCTGCCACTCACCCCATTAAGCCCTCAGTAAATTCCTACTTTCCACTGACATTAACCCTTAGGACAGTTTATCCCTCTGCACTTTCATAACTTGAATCCTCAAGAGTGGATTCAATTCTGAGCGGAGTTTTGGTTTTTAGTTTCACTCTCAGTGGTAATTATTTATTACTGACGTTAAAGACATTCTTTTCACAAGGGGTCAAGGAAATAGAAGAGAAGACAAACAATTCACAAGGAGAAATCTCCATTTGAATGAGATAGATGAATCTCTCCATTTGAATGAGAGGGACAGTCTCACAGCCCTTGTTGGGCAGAAGCCATCTCATGAATACCTCGCTCACAGCCAGGTTGATGCACAGGCCTCTTCCAAAATAAACAGGGCTAGATTCTTTTCTTTGGCAATCATTGTATTCAGACCCACAATTACTTTCTAAGGTATTCTTTTTTCACATAGGGATCAGAACTGAGCTAGAGAGGAACAGCTGGGCAGATCTTTTCATCTTTGGCCTAAATCACAGACTTCCCACATTGATATTTGGTTGAGATGATGAGCAATGGGCATTGTTGACCCAGGTTTGGTACTCAGATTGCAGCTAGCAACACTGCCTCATCTGGGACAAAGTGATGAAAGAAACATGGCAATCAAATATGTCTGACATTGCACAAATTTTCCCCTTGCCATAATTAAAAAGTGGCACAATCCCAAAAAAGAGTAAAAAGCTGTGTCCATCAGTTCTAATTCAGAAACAACCCTTTCTTCCTATTTTCACTGTTGAAATGTTGTTTTCTTAAGTTCACATTATTTAAGGGAATTAAGAAAGAGCTCTCTTTGACAGTGGTAAACTAGAAACAATTGTTCATTATCACTTGTCCTTTAATTTCGTTGTTCTTTTAACAAGTATAGAGTTAAAAAAAAAAAAAAATCCAGAAGCTCTAGCACTGAATTGCTTAGAAAATACAAATCACAGCAATTTATTTTATAAATTTAGTATGCTGTGACTTGAGCATATATCTACAATTTAGATTTTGCTTCAGACATTGATAAATGATGTTATAAATCTTAGCACAAGTTCCCAATCTCCTAGCAATAATTTCTTCGACAACTGACAGAGCAACTTCTAAGGTAACTATATTCCATTCAACAATTTGGAAGTTATAAAGTAAAGAAGTGGATTGATTTCATTCTATGACAGCCTTGGAAACCCAATAGGGGTCGCTATGAGTCAGAAATGACTTGGTGGCAGGAAAGGTGAAAGGATGACTGGTCCAATGATACAGATGATTAATGATAGTAACTATCACTTCTGAAATGCCTACAAATACATTGAACCCATCAGGTCCTATGAATTCCAAGTGGAAGAATAATTTAACAACACATGACAGGTTTTTAAACACGTCTAAAAAATGTAATGGGAAAATTTTCATTTATTCATGCACTTGGCACATAGTGCCTTCTATGTGCTAAGCTCTGTTCTGGGCACTGGGGGGTCTATCAAGGAGAAAGAGAGAAAGTGTGGTAGTTAAGGTTATGGGTCAGCTCGGCTGGGCCTGGTTTGGAGTGGCTGGGCAACTGGATGTAGTTATTCCCCGTGATGAGACTGGTAATCCATTCCTTGGTGGAATCTACTATAGCAGCTGAGTAGCTGCCTTAGGGATGTGGTCTACTTCCAGTATATAAGAAGAAGCTTAGAGAATCTGAGGTTTTGGCCATGTTTATGCCCTATATGAAACTGATTCTTCTTTCAACAGCCTGCTATTATTGTCTGCTGATCTTGGCACGGTTTATTTACTAGTCTGCCGTGTTGCCTGATAATTTTGGGACCGTGCCATTTTACTTGCCAACTTTGGGTTTGTCAATCTCAGTAGCTAGCAGCTGTCTGAGTTAAGAGAAGCTTCTAGCTTCAGTGGGGAGGGAGCAAGAGGCAGAGCTGAAGCCCAAGGTCAAAGGGCCTTCACCCAGCCCCTAAGCTGGCACTTTGAACTTGGACTTCTAGCCTCCTAAACTGTAAGAAAATAAATCCCTGTTTGTTAAGGCCATCCATCTGTGGTATTTTCTGTTCAAGCAGCACTAGAGGACCAAAACCATTCTCCTCATTATCTAGTTGTGTGGTACTGACAAGAAGCAGGCAAACAGACAAATGATAACCATTGTGCTTGTTACATATGCTAGGGTGAGAACAAATGAGAATGATAGGGAATCCTCCAGTGAGACAGGAGGAGCGAGATCTTCCTTAGCTTATGATTATGGAAGGCCTTTCTAAAGAGCGTAAGTAAAAAAGCTAAAGACAGAAAGTCATTAACCATTTGAAGAAATCAGGGAAGAACATTTCACCTGGAGGGACTTTAAAAACTCCATGGCTGGGGTGTAGTAATCCAGGAGAGGTGTAAGATTAGGTTGGAAGAATGGCAGAAGGCAATATAGAGCCATGTAGGTCACAGTAAAGAGCTGACATCTTATTTTGTTGTAATGGCAAGTTGTTTAGAGAGTTTGATTCTGAAGAACATGATCTAATTTGCTGTCATTGATCACCCTGGCTGTTTTATGGTGAATGGAGTGAAAGTAGAGGCAGAGAATAACAATTTACATCCTTATACAACATGATCTTCATATAATGAAGCTACAGATCTCAAATAGAGTGGATAGTACCATTAGTGGAGTTGTGTGGCTGCACGGAGAGGAAGAAACAAGAAACAAAACTGAATTCTGTATTTCAGTATGGTTCCCATTAAAACAAGACAATGGAAATGTAAGAAAATGCCTTGCTTTTCTTCACATAAGGAGATAGGGGTAGTCGTTAGCTACAAGTTTGGGTTAACTAAAGTCGTTGGTATTTCCCAGGGAGGTCTTTATTTTATGGATACTCTTATGATAGACCTAATACGCATGTGAATCAGTGTATCTCAAGAAAAAGAATTCCATCCGCATTAAAGTAGTAGCTCAGGTTCAGCTGTAGGAAGAAATGGCTGATGTTAGAGTAAGTTTTTGGTTGCTTTTACTTATGCATTTAGTTAGTTTGTTCATTTTAAAATAGAGACCACAAAGCATTGCCACTAAAGCTGGGACTTTGAGGCCCAGGTGGCAAGCCCACCTATGCCACTTACTTAGAGTCAGTAACTTCTCTAAATTTCAGTTTCCTCATTAGTAGAGTGGGGATATGTGTGTTCTAAGATTAATTAAGATAACACATCTAAAATACTTAGCACTCTACCTAGTATTTAATAGGTGTCCAAAAACTATTGGCTTAAGTGGAAATTTCATGAAGACAGAAACCAAGACCATTGTGCTCAATACCTAGCCTAGTGCTTGATGTAAATATGGATATTTAATACTTTACATACACACTATTGCATTATCAATAATGACAAACATTAATCTATAGGTGGAAATGTATGCAGACATAGGCAGCTGAATGATCAGGTATATCTAGGCAAAAGGGAATATACCCATGACCATATATAAGTTTGACAGATGTTATTTTTACAATTGTATTTGTATGTGCTATAAGAATGTCCATATATATAATAGAGCTAATGGGGTGAAGTTATGATAACTTCTTAGCCTAGACCAAAAAAAGGAGGCAAAGAAGGAAAGAGGAAAGAATGGAGGGAAAAGTGAAGTTCCAATAAACAGAAGGTGAATTATCTGAAGGCACATTCTCTCTTTCTCATTAAGGAAAAGGAATTGCTTTTGTTGGGTTCAAGATTGTTTGATAAAGCATTAACCTGTAGAAGACTTCTTAGTACTAAAAGGGATTCTTGTGCATGTTTGATGCATCTAGAATAATGTGGCTATAGATATAACTCCCCCCCCCAAAAAAAAAAAACTCACTGCCATCAAATCAATTCCTCTTCATAATGACCCCCATTGGGTTTCCAAGGCAGTAAATCTTTATGGAAATAGATTGCCCCATCTTCCTTTCGTGGAGTGGGTGGTTGGCAGTCAAATGCCTTAGGCACTGCACCACCAGAGCTCCTTGGATCTGTGTAAAGGGAGCAGTGTATAGATATAGATATTTCCCATTCCAGTGTCTAATTTCTACTGTCAAAATATGCCTCAAATTTATCCACTTCTCTTTATTTTCATTGCTATCACCCTAGTCCAAGCTATAGCTATATAGCTATATCTCTCATCTAGATTATTATTTCCCTGAAGTTCTCTGCAAATCTGTTCTGTAAGTATCCAGAATGCACTAGCATAAACTCTCAGCCCCAGGGCCCTTGAGCTCACTGTACCTTCCATCTAGAGTACTCTTCCCTGAGCTCTGAGCTCTGCCAGTGACAGGTCGTTCCCAGCATTCAGTGCTCAGCTTAATAGTCACCAACTTAGAGTAGCCTTCCTTAACCATCTCATCTAAGTAGATTCCCTCTGTTAATTTTTATGAGAGCATTATATGTATCATTTATCAAAATCATCAGTTATTTCATTTATTTGTCTGTTTCCTAGAATGAATGAATGAATGAAGGAGTGACTTTCAGGTTTTGCCACCCCAAAATTATTTTGAACCAGCCATGAATTTATTAAAGCAAAATGTGACTACCCTTCCTTTCTTCCAAAGACTTAAACTTTGTGGTGGAGTTTACAAATTAAACAGATATTTATCTAAACAACACAGCAGATAACAGCTGTTAGTCACTGATTCCCTATAGGAAAATGAAATTGCCATGCAAGTTGCAGAAAACCATCTGCCTAACACAAGAGTAAATACGGTAATTTCCATGCTGTACTAGTTCCATTCTTTGGGAGGCATCTGCGAGCATGGCATGCATATTGAAATCCCAATTCAGGAATGAAAATCTGAAACCAAGCTATCTACTTGTGTGTACTCTGGCATTCTCTCATTTAAAATAATCCAGGAATGAAAATATGAGCTAAGCTGTTTGCTTTTTTAAACACTGAATGCTTGGAACCTGAAATTCCATTTGACAGGCATTTAGTTTCCACAAAGATAAGAGTTCCTGTTGACCTTGAATTATTCAGATGTCCAACAATACAATACTCCTCAATATGTATTCACTCAAAACAGAATATGAACAAAATTATTTCATAACTTCTGTCAAGCTATTTTTTTTTAATATTTATTGTGATTTGGGTGAAAGTTTACGGAGCAAATTCATTTTCCATATAACAAGTCATACACATTTTGTTTCATGACATTGATTGCAATTCCCATAATGTAACAGCTCTCTTCAGCCTTCCTGCCTGCGGTTGCCTTTTCCCTGTGTCCTTCTTTCCCAAGCATTCCTGCCTTCTGAGCTATCTCTCTGTGCAAATCCTGCCCTTCTGATCTCCTAACTGTTTACCTTGTAGGCATAATGTTTGGCTGAAAGCCATAGAAATAAATCCAATTTCAGGTTCAAAGGGTGACTAGGGGCTGTAGTCCAAGGGGTTTCACCAGTCTCTACCAGACCAGTAATCCTGGTCTTTTTAATTATTTTGAGTTTTGTTCCACATTTTTCTCTAAAATTAAAATTTCTTACTTGGTAAAGAGAACAATTAAGAGCTGAGGCTCTGAAATGAGAGTACCCTGAGTTCAAGGGCTAGCCCTACCATGCATAAGCCATGTGTCCTTGGGAAAGTTACTCAAACTCTCTGAGTCTTCAATTTCCTTCTCTATAATAAGGAGATAATAAAATAAGTAAAATAACAAATCTGTCCTGGAAGAAGTGCAGCCTGAGTGCTCTTTGGAAGCTAGAATGGCCAGACTTCGTCTCACCTACTTTGGTCATATTGTCAGAAGGGATCACTCCCTTGAGAACAATATCATGCTTGGTAAAGTGGAGGGTCAGTGAAAAAGGGGAAGGCCCTCAATGAGATGGATTGACACAGTGGCTGTAACAATGGGCTCAGGTACAGCAAGGATTATGAGGTTGGCACAGGACCAGGCAGTGTTTCCGTCTGTTGTACACAGGGGCACTATGAGTCGGAGCCAACTCGACAGCACTTAACAACAACAAAATACTTGTTTAAATTCTTATAAGGGATAAATATGATAATGCATGTAGAATATTTACGATAGTATCTTTCTCAATAAATGTTAGCTGTTATCATAATAATGATTATTATTACAATTACTGTTGACTCTTTCAGTTCAAATGGATCTGATAGGTTGAGCTCAAGGAGTTCTCAGAAACTCCTCTAAATTATTTACAAGATTCTTCTTGGATGTTTTCCATATGCACTGCTCAAAATAAAATTAAAAAGTAGATTACTCCATATTCCACAACTCCAATTATTCAAAAATAACCACTGAGCAAAAATCTTCCTCCCTATTTCATGTGGGTCCTAGGCCTGTTCTTTAGAGTGAAGAGAATTATATTCAACCCTCATTCCCTTCTTTCACTGCATTATCCAAGTATACTTGTTCCAAGCTTCACATCCCCAGTTCTTCACATGAAAGACTTTTACTCTTCTGATCTCTTCTGAACATACTCCAGGTTGTTAAAATTATTTTTAAGAATAGTTTCCCAAAAAGGAACAAAATACTTCAGAAATTGTCCTAGAGGAGCAGTGACCAGAAGTCCAAGTAGACTCTTTTTCCTGGACCCCCTATTTCTTTTAATACAGGATAAGAATACCTTAGCTTTTTTGGCTCACACCTTTGGCTCATTTTGACTTGCTGTCAATTAAAATATCCAAGGTTTTTTCGTGTGAATTCCTGTTAAGCCATGCCTGCCTGCATCCTGTATTAATTTCAGTCCATAATTTCAGTCTGATGAGTTCTTTTTAATTCCAGATTCTTTCTTTGAGCATATTAACTATCATTTCCAGCTGTGTATCAACAAATGTCAGCAGCCTGCCTTTTGTGTCTTCATTTATGATAACATTATCAAATGGGATATGGCCATAGGAAGATAAACGACAAATCTGGGGGTGCTCCCCAGGTTGAGATCAGTTCATGAATTAACATTCTTCATATACTCAACCCTCTATGAATCTCCCTAATTACGCCATCACCCAGATCTTATTCTAATCCACAGCATGCTGCTGTTGGATGCCTGATGTAGAGGAACATCATGGAATTTAGAGCCAGATATATCTAAGTTCAAATCCTTACTTTGTCACTGGCTAGCTGTGTGATCTCAGGCCAATTATTTAACCTCTCTGAGCTTCTCTTTCCTAATTTAGAAAATAGTTTTTAATTACGTTTCTTGAGAACCTGTATCATATTAATCTCTGTTTCTCCAGCAGACATCATAGTTTAGGCATTATGTTATGTGCCATCGAGTCGGCCCTGACTCATAGTGACCCCTCCTTGTGTTTCCGAGGCAGTATCACTACGGAAGTAGGATTGCCCAACCTTCCTCCCATATTCTTAATAAATCATATATATATATATATATATATAGGTTACAAAACACTTGTCATTCAACAATGTTCATATTAAATGTACTTTTAAGGTTTGATACATTTTGACTTTTTATTTAATCAGAACTTGGCAAATTTTGATTTAAATAACAAAAACATAAATTTATCATTTGTAACTTAATTTTATATTCTCTTCTATACCTTTCCACAACTGCTTTTATAGAGTTCCTAGTAACTTAATGGTAATTTAAGAGATATTAAAGAATATTGGGTTGATTAAAAATGGAACTCAATATATTAGAGTCAATTTGTTGTTGTTGGTGTTGTTAGGTGTAGTTGAGTCGATTCCAAATCATAGTGACTCCATATGACAGAATAAAACTGCCTCATGGGGTTTTCTTGGCTGTATCCTTTATGGAGGGGTTCAAACCTCCAACTTTCCAGTTAGCAGTTGAGTACTTAACCATTGTGTCATCAGGGCTACTAAGATTTACTTAAGTACATATGAAAATCAACTCTGCTTTCCAGAAATGCAAGTGTTATCTTTAATAACTGCTAATCTGAATTTGGCACATATGCTAGCATACACTAGAATAAGAAATCTACCACAGATCTAGGAACAGCATTTCCATATGGCGCTTGACAATATGTGTGGGAATACAGAATCTAGATTTCTCAAGACTAAATAAAAAAGTCTGAAGGTACAAAAAAATATTCTACATCTACAGCATTTAGAACAAAACAAGTCAATGAAATAAATTATTTTATTAAATTTAAGATTTTCTTTCTCCTGGAGATTAAACAGCATATTCAGTATTTTGTTCCTAGCAATCTCAGTAACAATATGAGTGGCTCTGCTGTCACAACATTTGTTGCCAGAAAAAAAGAAAGTGGTGGTAGGGAAGGTGAAGGTTTACAAATAGAACGTGAAAACAAAAACAAAAACCCACTTTTTCAAAGGGTTATTATTGTTTATCAATTTGTGCTTGGTACTCCAAGGGTTTTCTTTTCTGGAACTTCATAGGAGGACACAAACTTCTTGCCTCCTCAGGCCAGAATAGTCTCTACTAGGTTCAAAGGAGCTCTGGTAGCATAGTGCCTAAGGCACTTGACTGCTAACCAGAAGGCTGGCGGTTCAAACCCACCAGCCACTCCTCGGAAGGAAGG
>NW_006922167.1:770827-771995 GCF_000298275.1 Orycteropus afer afer
TAAATGGACAATGTATTAGTCAAACTACTTATTTAAGTAAAGAAATATTGTTTATGCCTATGCTATTTCTCTGATCTATTTCGCTGCTCATTTATTAATAAAGGGTGTATAAATGAGGTTAGTTAAGTATTATTTATTCTTAAATGATCCATTGCTGACTCCATACACTCATTACAATCACATCACCACCACCCCTTTTTTGAGATATAATTCACTTATCACAAAATTCACCCTTTCAAAGTGTGCACTACAGTGGCTTTTATCGCATCCTCAGAGTTGTATAATCATCACCAGTATCTAATATCAGAACATTTCATCACTCCCCCCAAAAAACCCATACCCATTAGCAATAACTCTTCATTTACTCTCAACCCCCAGCCGTAGGCAAGCACTAATATACTTACTATCTGTATAGATCTTCCTGTTCTGGACATTTCACATATGGGCTCATATAATACGTGGTCTTTTGAGACTGGCTTCTTTCACTTAGCATAATATGTTCAAAGTTCATCCATGTTGTAGCATATATCAATATTTCATTTCTCTTTATTGTCAAATAATATTCCATTGTATGGATTACCTTGGTTTATTTATCCTTTAATCAGTTGATGGATATTTGACTTGTTTCCATTTTGGGCTACTATGAATAATGCTGCTATAAACATTAACATACAAGTTTTTGTTTGAAAACCTGTTTTTACTTCTCTTGAGTATATACCTAGGAGTGAAATTACTGGGTTTGGTGGCATAGTGCCTAAAGCATTTGACTGCTAACCAGAAGGCTGGTGGTCCAAACCTACCAACCACTCCATGGAAGGAAGTTTGGGCAATCTACTTTCATAGTGATACCACCTCAGAAACCCAAGGAGGGGTCGCCATGAGTTGGATCCAACTCCACAGCAGTGAGTTTGGTTTTGGTTTTTGGTATAGTAACTTTATGTTTAATCTTTTGAGGAATTATTTTTCAAAGCAATTTATTTTATTTTTTATTTTAAGAGTTTGTTTTACATTCAAAGTCACACGTACATTTAGTTTCATTCCCCATTCACCATGTACAACCCCAACCCAGTCTCCTCCCCTCCCTACCCTGCAATACTCCCCCTGTGCCCTTCATAATCATGCGCTCCTATTTGTCCTGGATTTCCTCAGTTTGAATGTTGGTCCTTTG
>NW_006922167.1:774775-783454 GCF_000298275.1 Orycteropus afer afer
TCTCTATTAGTTCCAATAGTCTTTTTATTGAGTCCCTTGGATTTTCTATGTATAGGATCATATCATCTGCAAATAGAGATAGTTTTAATTACTCTTTGCCAATATGTATGCCTTTTATTTCTTTTTCTTGCCTTATTGCCCTAGCCAGGACTTCCAATACAATGTTAAATAGAAGTGGTGGTAGAGGGCATCCCTGTCTGGTTCCCGTTCGTAAGGGGAATGCCTTGAGTCTTTTTCCATTAATAACGATGTTGGCTGTTGGGTTTGCATATATACCCTTTATTATGTTGAAGAATTTCCCTTCTATCCCTATTTTACTGAGAGTTTTAATCAGGAATGGATGTTGGATTTTATCAAATGCCTTTTCTGCATCAATTGATATAATCATATGGTCCTTTTCCTTTGCTTTGTTTATGTGGTGGATTACATGATTGATTTTCTGATGTTGAGCCACCCTTGCAAACCTGGTATGAATCCCACTTGGTCAGGATGTATTAATTTTTTGAAATGTTGTTGGATTTTGTTGGCCAGGATTTTGTTAAAGATTTTTGCTTCTATGTTCATGAGTGATTTTGGTCTGTAGTTTTCCTTCCTAGTGTTGTCTTTCCCTGATTTTGGTATTAGTGTTATGCTTACTTCATAAAATGAGTTTGGGAGTACTCCATCTTTTTCTATGTTCTGGAATAGCTTGAGAAGCATAGGTGTCAACTCTTCTCTGAATATTTTATAGAATTCTCCAGTGAAGCCATCAGGACCAGGGCTTTTCTTTGTGGGAAGTGTTTTTTTTTGGGTTTTTTTTTATGACCTGTTCAATTTCTTCCCTTGTTATGGGTCTGTTCAAGTTTTCTATTTCTGAGTGGGATAATTTAGGTAGATCTTGTGATCCTAGAAACTCGTCCATCTCTTCTAGATTCCCGTATCTATTGGTGTACAGCTTTTCATAATATTCTGTCAGTATCTTTTTTATTTCAGTTGGTTCTGTTGTGATGACACCATTTTCATCTACAATTCTTGTGATTTGGGTCTTCTCCTTCTTTTCTTTTGTTAGGTCTGCCAATGGTTTATCGATTTTATTAATCTTTTAGAAGAACCAGCTCTTTGTTTTGTTGATTTTCTCTATGGTTTTTTTGTTTTCTGTTTCATTTATTTCTGCCCTGATCTTTATTATTTCCTTGCTTCTAGATACTATAGGCCTCTTTTGTTGTTCTATTTCTAGTTGTTGTAGTTGATAAGTTAGAGTGTTGATTTTGTTTCTTTCCTCTTTTTTGGTGTATGCATTTATTGCTGTAAACTGTCCTTTTAGAACTGGTTTTGCTGTGTCCCATAGGTTTTGGTAGGATGTATCTTCATTCTTATTAGTTTCTAGGAATTTTTTTATTTCAGTTTTTATCTGTTCTGTAACCCAATAGTTTTTAAGCAGAGAGTTGTTCAGCTTCCATATGTTTGATGCTTTTTCCTTGCACTTCCTATTATTAATTTCTAGTTTTATAGCATTGTGGTCAGAGAAGATGCTTTGCAGTATTTCAATGCTTTTGAATTTATTGAGGCTTGTTTTATGTCTTAGCATATGGTCTATTCTGGAGAAGGATCCATGTACACTGGAAAAGAATGTGAATTGTGTTTTTGTTGGGTGAAGTACTCTATATATGTCTATGAGTTCCAGTTGGTTGATTGTGTTTTTAAATTCTTCTGTATCTTTGCTGAGCTTCTTTCCCATTGACCTGTCTCTCCTTGAAAGTGGTGTGTTAAAGTCTCCCACTACCAATGTAGAGTTGTCTATCATTCCTTTTAATTCAGTTAATATTTGCTTCATGTATTTTGGAGCATTTTCATTGGGTGCATAAATATTTATTATTGTAACCTCTTCTTTGTCGATTGACCCTTTCAGCATCATGTAATGCCCATCATTGTCTCTTAAGATGTTTTTTACCTTAATGTCTATTTTATCAGAAATCATAATTGCTACCCCTGCCTTTTTTTGGTTTCCATTGGCTTGGTATATTCTTTTCCATCCTTTAACTCTTAATTTGTTTTTATCTTTGTGTCTAAAGTGTGTATCTTGTAGGCAGCATATCGATGGGTTATCTTTTCTTATCCAGTCTGCTACTCTCTTTCCCTTGATAGGTGCATTTAGTCCATTCGCATTGAGTGTAATTAGTGATAGGTATGAGTTGATTGGTGTCATTCTATTGTGGTTTTTTTTCGTGTCGTTGGTGATTCCTTGGTCTGTGTATATTTCTCTGCTGAGTTCAGTTTGTTGGCTATTGCTTTCTCCCTTTTCTTCTTTATAGTTGGTTTTGTGTTATTTAAGCCCATATGTTTCCTTCCTTCTGGATTTGCTTAGAAGAATTGTTACTCTTCTCTGTGGTTACCTTGAAATATATGCTTTTTCTTTTCAATAAAAACTTTTAATTACACTTCAAAGACTTCGTGCAGTACAGCAGTGAATACCCACTGTTAATGTTCACAGGAGTCTCTCAAATGTTACGTGTGTCTGCATTTTCGTTCCATTGTCTCTCAATACTCTCATCAGGTTTCCTGTCTTGCCATCTTCCAAAAGTTTCTTCTGTAGTTTTGGCCACGAACCAATGTAAAAAATTCCAGCTGGTCAGGTCTCTGGTTCTAAGGAAATGGAGCAGAGCCTACTCTCTACCCACTGAATGCATATCCCCCAAGACACATTTTACTCAAAGCCAATCCTAGTCTCTAAATTTACTAAATGAAAATGTAGGGGCTAGGGGCCTCCTTAATTATACATACATTGTCCTTTAAAACTGTATGAGAGAGAAAGGTAACGAGACAAAGGGAGTGAAATACCGTATAAGAAAACACAGCAGTCTGAGAGGGAGAAAAACACTTAAAACATGAGAAGCAGGAGATCACTTCCTCATCCAAGATACTTTACCCACTTTGCCATAGTGAGGAAGAATTGAAGACAAGTCTCTAGAGAGAAGATAGGGAGCTGAGAACCAATCTATAAAGGTCTCACTAGGAAGAGCTAGAAAAGAGGCTCCTTGAAAAGGGACTCCTTCTTTCCATTATATTGATAGTTCTTAGGATGAAACTGTGACTGAGGGGTAGGAAGATTCAAAATGATCTGTGGGCCAAACCATTTGGATGGCAACTCATGGATAGAAATTATAGGCCTCCTTTGATAAAGTGCAGGAAGAGACAAATAAAAATAACTGAGAAGGGAAAAAACCCTCAAAAATAGTGACCAAGATGGGCAGAGGTAGTGGTAAAAGTAGAGAAATACAATTTTCAAATTCTGATCTGGCCAGGATGAAAAAATGTGGGGCAGCGATGGAAATATCAAGGCTTCAGGTAGCTAGAACCTTTCAAATTGGCACCATGACCTTTCCCAGTGGGTGGCACCAATAGAAGGTTTGAAGGATTGTCCAGTCCAGATGTCTTAAGTAGAAATGCAGGGTTTGACATGTCTTCTCATTCTGTTTAATGTAGCTCTCTGCTTGCAACACAGATATGGTGGTGGAGTTGGGGAGGCAAGTTGGGCAGGGAAGGAGAACTCAGCTCCCAGGAGAGTGTCAACAGACAATCTCAGCAGTATCAGACTGGTGAATGCAGCAGTCCTGGTATGGATGACTTCCTGACCCACTCTTTACTGACTGAGTACCATGATTGGGTTAACTCTTCACATCCAGGGAGGAAAAAAAATGAACAGTTCCACATCTCAGAGATTCCCATGTGAGACAGCATTTGTTTCCACGAGTCCCAGTGATTAGCATATACATGTGTTTGTCTAGGACTGCTGGGGGCTAAGAACCTCCATTTTGCTCTCAGGCTTGGCTCAGAGGGCCTGGGAAAATATGCTGGGCACATACCTTCTCTTGTTGTTTTCCAAAGCAACTGTTCTCTCAGCCTGACTTTCCAGGGTAGTGACCCAAGTCTAGTGTGCCCCAAACAATCCAATCTACTTAGAACTGTGCCCACTACTGTAGTCATATGGGCCAGGGGAAGCCAGCAGCTTATATTGTCCCAGGGCTCCTGGGACTTAAAGGATAGGGAACTTGGACTGAGAAAAAAGCTACATTACATTTTTCCATCTGTCTGAGAAAGGGGTGGGCTCCAACTGCAGGACTGCTGCTTTAGCAGGACTAAGACAATAGCCTGCTTCACAGAGGTTATAAAACAAAACAAAACAAAAACCCGCAAAATAAAGCATCAACATTTCTCTCCAACCTAATAATTCTCCAAAGAGAGGATGGATGAGTTCTCTTGGAAACCAGAGTTTTGCTACTTCTACTCCCTGTGCAAAGTGCCTGCCACCTTGCCCCAATGGCTGGGGAAAGTAGAGTAGTAACCTGGTGGACAGCTCAGCTCCCAAATAAAAATAAGTGAGCCTAAAAGATGAACTGGCAGAAGGCTGATGGCAACTGCTTGGAGCATGGTCTGTAAACCCCGGGAGAGAGACCAGTGGTAGTAAACAAGCTCTAGGTACAGCTCTTCTCAGGATGTCAGAAACACAGATGGAAGGGGAAACCAGAAGGGTTAGCAGGTGGGGGTTTCCTTAGGGCAAGACAGACTACACTGAGTGAGGGAGACTAGTTTGGCAAGAGAATTAAAAACAGTGGGCAAGAGGTCCAGGCTCAGAACCTCCTTGGCAAAAGCAGTTCAAAGTCTCTGTTCTTGTCCCAGACAGGCCACCTGGCCCAGGGTAGGGCTGAGTGTGTGGTGGGGGTACCGGAGAGGGTACTGTCCTCTTCATTCTGCTCCCGACCCAGTAGTGTGGGAATGGCAGGCTCTGGGCCACCAGGGAGGCTGAGCCACCAGCCACCAGCGACTTGACTTTGTTGCTCTGGCTGTAGTCAGCTACGAACTTACTGGTGAGCTCATAAGTGGTAACATAGCACTGATCAGAGATGAGGGTTAAGGTGTTGACCAGGAACCCCTGGTAGAGACCAGTCACACCATCTGCCCGCAGGATCTTGATGAATGCATCATCCCATTGTAGAGGCTCTTGCCCTTTTGAACCTGCAGTCGGGTGCAGATGAGGGTGAATGGGTGGACACTGACACGGATCATCATTGTCATTGCCACACCAAGTCCATAGAACATCTTGTCCAGGTGTTCCCATTCAATGACCTGGATGTTGCGTTCGTCCTCCATTGCACCTCTGCCAGTCTAGAACCATTAGGACTAGGTTAGGAGCCCTATGACTCCCTTCTGACTTGTCACCAGAATTGGGCCCAAGGATGACTACTTGATCCATTCTGATTCTTACAGCTGACCACACCCACCAAGCAAGACACCCATAGGACTGTCTTCACTTTTCAACTTCTCAGCCGCGTCTGAGGCGAACTCCAAGCCTGGATCTCTAGGCCGCAGCTCCCACTCTAACCTCCATTCCCAGTGACTGCCTGCTGCTGGTCACATCTTCCATCATTTGAAATATATTCTTGTCTCTACATTTTTAGAACAGTGCCTGCTGCAGAGACATTGTCATGTTTTCCTCTCCATTTGAGGGTCTGTATCTAGAAATATTATTCCCTCTGATAGGTTAGTTGCTGTAGTGTGCTGCTTGAGTTCCTTGGTTTTTAAGGTAGAAATGTTTTATGGTCTTATTATGAGTATCTTTTTCTCATTTGGTTTTAGAGTTGTCGCATATCCTGGTTTTGCTGATCTCTGTTGTGGGTTCTCTATTGGTAGGACTTCCTTAAGCATTTCTTGTAGGGTTGGTCTGGTTTTCACAAAGTCTCTTAATTTCTCTTTATCTGAGAATGCCTTGATTTCACTCTTATATTTTATGGATAATTTGGCCGGATATAGGATTCTTGGTTGGAAGTTTTTTTTCCTTCAGAGTTTTATATATGCCGTCCCATTGCCTTCTTGCCTGCATGATTTCTGCTGAGTAATTGGAGTTCAGCCTAACTGTTTGATTATTATAAATAATATTTCTTTTTTCCTGGGCAGCTCTCAAAATTTTTTCTTTGTCTTTGGTTTTAGAAAGTTTGATTATAATATGCCTTGGTGTCTTTCTTTTGGAGTCTATCTTGTGTGGGGTTCTATGAGCTTCTTGAACAAATATCTTTTCTTCCTTCATGATATGGGGCAAGTTTTCTGCTAGCAGGTCGTCCACAATTTTCTTGGTGGTCTTTTTTGCCTCTTCTTGTTCTGGAATTCCATGAGTCTTATATTGTTTCATCTCATGTCATTGCATATAATTCTTAGGCTCTCTTCATTTCTCTTAAATCTTTGTTCTGATTTTTCTTCATACAGGCTAGGGTCCAGGGATTTGTCTTCTAGTTGGGACATGCATTCTTCAGCCAGTTCTAATCTGCTCTTTTGAGCTTCTACTGTGTTGTGTAGTTCTGTCATTTGGGAGTTCATGGTTTGCATTTCAATAGACATTTTCTACATTTCTAACCGCTGTTTTTGTATGAGTTCTGATTGTGTATTAATCTTAATATTCTGTTCCTCAATGATTTTCCTGAGTTCCTCAAGGGAACTGCCTGTGTTCTCCTTGTTTCTGTTTGGGGTTTCTTTAGGCTTTTGTATAGTTCTATAAACATATCTTCTAATTTCCTTCTCAGATAGTTCTATTGCTTCCTCTTCCTCCATGTATAATGAGACCTTTGTTTGTGGTTTTGCTTCTAATGCCTTGTCTTGTTTTTTTGTTTGATTTGAGGTTGCCTGTTGTTTCCTAGACATTCTGAGGTTGTCTTTAGCTGCTGGTTACGTGTTGATTTGTTTTGTCTTGGTTTTATGGTTTAATATTTTGAAATATGGTGTATTTTATTTTACTATTGATTCAAGTATGCTGGGTCACACTGCTGTTTTCTTTGTGATGGTGGAATCACTGTGTGGAATGTGGATATGTGTTTCTGTTTGTCATAAAGAGGGTTTAGAGTTCAACCGGGAGGTTTTATGGTAATTGGCTGAATATGGTTTCTTCTATTGAATGAGTGAAGTTATTGGTGGAGAAGGTGGAAGCAGAAGAAGGAAAGCTTGGTTTTGCTAGGGTCGGTTTCTAGGGCTTTGAGCGGCTGCTACTGATGACGTAGTACTGTTATTTACAAGCCCGTGGCAATTTCAGGAAAGATTTCTGTTGTTAGGGAGTTGCCACTTTCCACCAGCCTCAGGCACACTCAAAGACCCCACTTCTGAGGGCCCTCGGTGCCAAAAAGCTGATCCAAGGCAAATTCCCGGGACTGCACTCAGCTTCAATTTCCTCTCTCTCCACCCCGTCTGCCCACCGGGCCGCGCAATCCTCCCAGACCACAAATGTCTCGGGAGTTTGTGATACCACCCACCTGCGGTGCAAAAGATGTGTGCGATTTCAGCTCTGCTGGGGTCGGGAGAATGCCTTGTCGTAATCTGTGGTCCCGATATCAGTGACAAAGACAAGCACAGACCTCTCAATGTCTCCCACGCTGACCCAAGCCCACTCAATGACCCGCTGAGGGGGGAGCGAGCTCACCCTCTTGGAGCACTAGTGAGCTCTCTGCTTGGGTTTCAGTGGTGCTGCGTGCATCCTTTTGGATCTAGCCACCCAAGTTACTGTTAAAATCAGGTGCTAAAGGTAAATCCTTGGGGTGATTGCTGGGATGATGGTGTGGTCGCTGGTATGCTGATACAGGGTGTCTTCTTCCTTGGCTCCCGGAGATCTCAGGTGGCTGCCCTCGCCTGCTAGTCAGTGACTGCCCCAGGGAAGTTTCCAATGACCTCTCTCAGCTGCCCGACCATCCTCCGTCAGGTAGATCTTCCCCAAATAATCTCCCTGTGCCTTTCCTCTAATTCTGCTCTTCTGTGTTTGGTGCACTCTGATTCAGTGAGCTGTTCAGAGCATCAAAATCCCTAATTCAAACTGCTGTACCTAGTTTTTCAAGCACTGAGATGCTAGAGGGAAATACCATGGTGATTGATGAGACTCCATTTTGAATCTCCCTTCAAAGCAATTTTAAATTCCTACCACAGAGAAGGAGGACTCCAATTTCTCCACCTTCTCACCAACCCCTTGTTATTTTCATCCTTGTAGGTGTGAAGTACCATCCCATTGTGGTTTCAATTTGTATTTCCCTAAAGATTAAAGATGTTGAGCTTCCTTTCACACACTTATTGGGCATTTATATATCTTTTGGGGGAAAATGTCTATTCAAATGCTTTGTTTTTGTTTTTTGGTCCATTTTTAAATTGTGTTATTTGTCTTTTTATTTTTGCATTGTATGAGTTATTTATTTATTCTGGATTCTTATTGTTTTGTTGTTAGGTGCTGTTGAGTCATTTCTGACTCATAGCAACCCCATGCACAGCAGAACGAAACACTGCCCAATCCCGCACCAGCTCCACAATCCCTGCTGTACTCGAGCCCATCATCGCAGCCACCGTGTCAATCCATCTCATTGAAGGCCTCCCCCTCTTTTGTCGACCCTCCACCCTACCAAGCATGACATCCTTCTCCAAGGAATGGTCCCTTCTGACAACATGACCAAAATAGTTGAGACAAAGTCTGGCCATTTTTGCTTCTAAGGAGCATTTCGGATGCACTTCTTCCAGGACAGATCTGTTAGTTCTTTTAGCAGTCCATGGTAATTTCAGCATTCTTTGCCAGCACCACAACTCAAAAGCATCAACACTTCTTCGGTCTTCCTTATTCATTGTCCAGCTCTCACATGCATATGAGGTGATTGGAAATATCATGGCTTGTGTCAGGCGCACCTT
>NW_006922167.1:788689-794939 GCF_000298275.1 Orycteropus afer afer
TGGGGCATAAATTTGAATAATAGTCGTATTAACCTGTCTTCCTTGTAGGCATATGGATATTATCCTATCACTGACAGCATTGTACTTCAGGACAGATCTTGAAACATCCTTTGTGGTGATGAATGTCATGCCATTCCTCTTCAAACTGTCATTCCCGGCATAGTGGATCACATGGTTGTCTGATTCAAAATGGCCAAAACCAGTTCATTTCAGCTCACTAATGCCAAGGATATCAATCTTTATGTGTTGCATTTCCTTTTTGACAACTTCCAATTTTCCTAGATTCATACTTCATACATTCCATGTTCCGATGATTAACGAATGTCTGCAGCTCTTTCTCTTCAATATGAGTGGTGCCACATCAGCAAATGGAGGTCTTGAAAGCTTTACGTTATCCATAGGAGTAAGGCTGGGTTTACTCAGATGATGCAGCTCTTTCCCAGTCCTATTTCGAGAGGCTTCTAACCTAACTGGACTATTCATAAAGTTGTGCGGTAATGTATCAGACAGTGTTTCTTTGCTATTCATAAGGTTTTCCCTGGCCAATTCTTTGAGCAGTGGATGGCCTCTTCCTTTTTCCTAGTCTGTCTCAGTCTGTAAGCTGGGCTGATATCTGTGCACCATGTGCATCCCGCTGGGTTAGAAACACCAGTGACTCAGCCTCAAAACTCACATCAACATGTCACCATGGTAGGATAAACCAACAGACAAGTTTGTCTCCCTGTTGGAAACCTCTCTCTTGTACTACCCTTACCTGGGTCCCTGCGGCTGACTCCTCCTCTGTCCAGATTCCTAGGCCTTTTAATCCCCTTTCTCCCACCCTCCTGCCCTGCTGCTTTAGGCGTGCCTGAGGTCCCTCTCCTCACCCGGATCCCTGGTGCTGACTGCACCTCTGTCAGGGTTCCAGGCTTTTAATCCCCTTTTTCCTGCCCTCCAGCAATGCTGCTTTGGGTGTGCCTGAGTTCCTCTCCTCACCTGGATCCCTTAGGCTTATTCTGGATACTAGGCCCTTATCAGATATATAATATCTCCCATTCTTTAAATTGTCATTTAACATTTTTGATAGTGTCCTTTGAAGCAGAAAAGGTTTTAAATTGGATTAAGTCCAATTAATTCATTTAAGTTGTTGCTGTTGCTTGTACTTTTGGTGTCAGATATGTATATGAATCCTTTGCCAAGGTCACAAAGGCTTACACATCTGTTTTCTTCCAAGAGTTTCACAATTTTAGCAGTTGTATTTAGGTCTTGTTGTTGTTGTTGTTGTTGTTATGTACCGTTGAGTCGGACCTGACTCATAGTGACCTCTCCTTGGGTTTCCAAGGCAGTATCACTATGGAAGTAGATTGCCCCATCTTCCTTCTGAGGAGTGGCTGGTGTGTTTGAACCGCCAACCTTCTGGTTAGCAGTCAAGTGCCTTAGGCACTATGCTACCAGAGCTCCCATATCTACGTCTTAGACTCATTTAAATTTAATGTTTATATACATTGTGAGATATATGTCCAACTTCATTATTTTGCATATAAATGTCCAGTTGTCCCAGAATCATGTATTGAAAAAGATTATTTCCCAAATGAATGATTCTGCCACTATTGGTAAAAATGAATTGATTGTAAATGTGAAGGCTTACTTATAAACTTTCAATTCTATTATTTTTATTTCTATGTCTATCCTGATACTTATGTCTTGATTGCTATAACTTTATAGTAAGTTTTGAAATTAAGAAGCATAAGTGCTCCAAGTTTGTTCTTCTTTTTCAAGGCTGACTTTACTCTTCAGGGTCCCTTGTGATTCCATGCAATTAGGATCAACTTGTCCATTTCTGAAAAAGAGGCAGTTAGAATTTTAATAAAGATTGTATTGAATCTGTAGATAAATTTGGGGAGTATTGCCATCTTAACAATGTTAAGTTTTCTAATTTATGAATATAGGATATCTTTCTATTTATTCATATTTTCTATAATTTTTTTCAAAAATATTTTGTAGTCTTTAATGCACAAGTCTTACATACCTTCTTGGTTCAAATATTATTCCTAAGTACTTTATTCACTGTGATGCCATAGTAAGTGGAGTTCTTTCATTAATTTTGTTTTCAAGTTGTTCATTGCTAGCATGTGGAAATACAGCTGTGTTTTTAACATTAATTTTGTATCCTGCAACTTTGCTGAATTTGTTAATTAGCTTTGTGTGGATTTTTTAAAGAATTTTCTTTATACAGGATCATGTCATCTGTGAATAGAGATAGTTTTACAAATATTCACGATCAGGAGCTTTTCATTATTTTATCCCATTGCAGGAGAATGAGGGTGGGATGGTGGAGGGAATTGTCTTTCTTGAATTTATGGCACATTCAACTCTATATTTTTGTGTGAGTCTCTTCTTCTGTATTTAACCTTATTCCCAGTACTTGTGTTCTCCTCTTGGATCCATCCTGGGGCTAAAATCATGCCCAGATTTTCATTTGTTTCATATTTGGTACATGCTTATTGCCATTTTTGTATGCGTCAAATGCAAAGAAATATACAGTATCAGTGATATGTACTCTCAGAAAGAAAAACTAATAAACAAAAAAATCAACCAAATTCCCTCAAACAAAACATGATTTAACAAAGGATTCACACTAAGGAAGATTTCTATAGGCCTATTTTAGAATGAGTGTTTACAGTCTTGGGAGATGTTCCATCCACTTTTTACTCTGCAGTGTTCATGCAGTAATTGTATACTTACTACATTTTTAAAATAGAATTAACATATTATGTATTATTCTCTTTTCTTAAAGATACCATTTTTTTAATCCTAAGATAGCTTATTCATGTAGACATTCATCCATTCAAAGCATTTTTATTGTTTATCTACTATATCTCAGGGATACAAAAGTGAACAAAAGAGAAAATGGACAATATACCTGCCTTCATAGAGCTTACACTCAAGCAAGAGGAAATAGTCAAAAACAAAATTGAAAAGTAAAATGCATAGAAGGTTAGAATGTGATTAATGCTTTGGAGAGAAAAGTATCAGTGAAAGTGATGAAGATTACAGAGCTCAGAGATCAAAATTTTAAGTGAGTGGTCATTTGTTTTGTTGTAAAGGTGATATTTTTGCATATAACAAGATATTGTGTCCTAGATATGGTTTCCCTGTTCAAATTTGTATCATCAACTATTTCCCCCTTCAAACCCTCCCTTTGACATGTGGCACCTGCTTTTCTTCCATGTCAAACATTCCACTGTTTCTTCCATGCTGCTCTTCCACCTCCAACACCTCCATGCATATTTGACCCTTGTCCAGTCCTCATCAAATATCTTTCTGCTGTGTTTACTATAAAGGATGTGTCCTACCAGCAGAAAAGATATTTGTTCCTCTAAATGACATTGAAAAAAAAAAAAAAAAACTTTCGACTTAAATCATGATCAGCTTATAATAGATATATGTCCTCTGAAGAATTTCTCCTTTTGGATATGCTGCCTAAGTTCACCTTCTAAATCTTCTTCATATGCTGCACTATATTTCTTTCAGGAGAAGGTGTCAATTTCTATTATCCTTACATGGGACATGATTCTCTATTACTAAAACAACTTGCCTTTTTATGTTTTTAAAAATATATGAAAAATAATTCCAAAAAAATTTAGGAAACCAGTTAAGTTAATTAACACATGTTAAATTTAATAATTTGTATGTACAAACAGAAAGCAGCCTACTAATTGTTTATTTCTTGAGAGATCTAAATACTTTCATTTGAATTAGCAGAGGCATTCCAAAAATCTAAAGCCTAGAGAACTACTGGGTCATTCCTGCAATAATATTTATATACTTAAGAATATTTATTTTCAAAGTTTTGTATTATAGTAGTTTTATGGAATAAAGATATAATTCCTACAATTTGTAGAGTAGGAGCATTTGAAAATTTGGGATAGATATTTTCCTTAGTAGTATGGAAGAAAGAAAGGAATTAGCATTTGTTGAACAACTATTAAATATAAAGCCCTGTAATACTCTTCATAATAATATAAAGAGCTGTTGTTGTTGTTATTTGCCGTGGAGTTGGACCCGACTCATAGTCAGCCCTTCCTTGGCTTTCCGAGGCAGTATCACTATGGAAGTAGATTACCCAACCTTCCTTTGGAGGAGTGGCTGGTGGTTCAAACTTCTGGTTAGCAGTCAAATGCCTTAGACACTACGCTACCAGAGCTCCATAAGACAAATGATGGAACTGAGATTCAAAAAGGTATGTAACTTACCCCAGACCACACAGCTACAAACTTGCAAAGATAGGAACTCAAACTTGATCTGTTTGGCTCTAAAGACCATAGTCTGTCTTTCCAGTAGTTCATATAATAATGGCAACAAAACTAGCCTCATCCAAAATAGTAGTTATAAAAATCCAAAGCATAAAAATTTACTAACCAAATAAAGAATGATTGAATCACATTAAATTTGCAAAGTATCCACAGATAGTTAATTGAAAAGTCATCGATTTAAATGAAAAATAGATGCCTAATTTATGATGGGGAAAAATAGAACAAGAGAGAAACAAAATCCCTTTACCCCATCCCCCTTCCAAAAAAAAAAAAAAAGCAGAAAAGGTTTTGTCCTAGTGCATTATAAAACTCTCAAACTTTTATTTTCAAGTGGCCATCTAAGTGCAGCTAATGGTCTCCTAGAGTCAGAAGCGAAGAAGAATGCAAAAAAAAAAAAAAGGCATTTGGAAGCAATCCGCCATAGGACACAGTGGCCCTCAAGACCAGAACTACATGGTGCCCAGCTACCAATGCCAACCACCCAGGAAAGGATCAAATCTGGAGATCCTGGATAGAGTGGGAGGGAAAACGTGAAACAAAATCCAAAAACTCAATAATGACCAAAAATACTGGTCAGATGAAATCTGGTGAGACCCCCCCCCAATACTATGACCCTGGAATACATTCTGCGCCTGGAATAAAACACACCCCCAGGGGCTGGCTCTCAGCTCAGTAGTTAACAAGATGTACACACAGACCACTCAACTCAGGATGATGCACCCACATACTCTATGGTAATACATCCCTTAGAGTAATAGACCACGGGACACCAGAGGACCAACATTCAAATTGAGAAAATGAAGGACAAACAGGAGTGCATAAATATGAGGGGCACACGGGGAGGGTTGCAGGGTAGGGAGGGGAGGAGACTGGGTTAGGGTTGGACATGATAAGTGGGGAATGAAACTAAATGTACACATAACATTGAATGTAAAACAACTTCTTAAAAAGAAATTAAAAAAATAAAACTTGTTTTCAGCATATTTTGAAAGCATGACAAGTATTTAACACATTCACAAGTATCAAAATAGGATGATGATGAAAACTCAAGAACAGTATGTGAATTTATCATTCTGAGGTAAAGTGTTCTAAGGGAGTGTCTCTTCTCTTCTTTGCCAAAGCTGTAATTATAGAGCAGTTAGCTGGGCAAGCTTCCCCCTTGGTTAGTGCAGAGCTGTGATGAGTCCCCATGGTCATGATCTACAGAGTAGTCAACTTTGTTGGGAGAAAAACTTCATTGCACAACCACAAATAACCCTCTTAACCTAGGCCAGACATCATAAAAGTTCACATCCCTGATCAAAAAAAAAGGATTACGCAAGAGATTATGGGTAAATTGGCTCCTGCACAGAAGAATCACTATTGGAAAGAAACCAGCTTAATTTCTTATGTTTTACCAAGCAATGTACAATGACCACAAAATGTGTCACCCAAATCAGTACACTTTTGAAGGAAATGTTATGGGTAACTATTGTGGGTTATCAGGCATAAACTGAAGTTGCACCAGGAAAACAAAGACTTACATTATCCTATTTATTAGTATCATCTTTGTAAATGAGAGAAAGACAAATATCTAAACTATATCTCAGATCTTCTCTCTCAGATCTCCACCTCCCACCTGCCGTCCTGGATCATTTTGGACGAAAGGCACCCAGTGTTAGTTACCAGCTACCGTTTGGCTAACAGAAGACCCACTGATTATATGAACCTCAGGACATGTTAGTATGTAGCATATGAGAACATTTTTCCTGTTTTGCTGTTTGTCCCAAAAACATGAACTCTGAGGCAAAGGGGCAATTGTACAGGGAAACTCCTCTCACCTGGAGTCTCATAGCATTTTGTCCATAGTCAGATAGTTGTTGTTGTTGTTGTTATGTGCCGTCGAGTCGGCCCCGACTCATAGCGACCCCTCCTTGGGTTTCCGAGGCAGTATCACTACGGAAGTAGGATTGCTC
>NW_006922167.1:795699-825935 GCF_000298275.1 Orycteropus afer afer
ATATATATATATATATATATATATAGGGAGAGAGAGAGAGAGAGAGACATTAATTTTCACGAGAAACTTCCTATGAAGATCCAAGAATGCTCACTTCTTGACTTTGCTTTTATATGCAAATGTAAAATAAAAAGGGATGCAGACCATCTCAAGTCTGTTCCAACAAGAACAGGCTGAAAAGCAACCTTAACTTTGGCAGGGGCATGTTCAAGCCCTGCAGGGCCTTTTTGGTTATTCAGTTTTGTTGTGCAGGCAGGCTATCAATTATACCAGCCTATTTTTGTGTCTGCTAAGCAGAAATGATTGCAGTGTTTCCTAAGACAAATGGAATGGTAAATATTCTTTTTGAACTCACTCTGCTGCCATACCTTTCTTTCTCTTCAGCTACCATGAACTCAGAGTTCTAAATAAAGAGCTTACATGTGTTTTCAAACAGCCAAATTCACCTCTGTCTATTTCACCTCCAGGAATATTCTTTGGCTAAATACTCCAGGGGCTTCATTTACCAGTTGCTCAGATAAAACAGAAAATGACAGACTTCCAAGGTGGCCTTTGGGTAGAATTCAACAAGAGTTGCTTTAAATTATTTTTAGAAGCATACAGGGCATATACATATATATTTTAATAACAACTATGGAAGAGTTGTGGCATAATATTCCTTTTGGAATGAGGTGAAATATAAATAAATAGAAAAGTATGCAGTGTTCCATCTCAGATATTTGTTTACAAGGAAAGATCTGATCTCTCCAATTCATCCTCTGGATTGCAGCCAGAATTATTTTCCTAAAGTGAGAAACTAATCCTGTCACTGCCCCACTTCCATCCTTTCCAAGGCTCTCTTTAACCACCAGTCAGCATTTCTTATCTCTATGTACGAGGTCCTGTATACGTCATCCACCACTCTGAAACATGTTCTTTCCATTCCTACATAATGACGTGGACTGATAGTAAGAATGACCCCAATTCTCCACCCCTCCACACTCTTTGCAAGTTGATTATGCAGCAGCTACTTATTTTTCCCTTCCTTGAATCTGGGCTGGCTTTGTGTCTTGTTTTGCCCTATAGAATGTGCTGGTGGGCTGGTTCCATGTCTAGACCTCAAACAGCCTTATGTGTTTTTTCTCTGTCTTGGAACCCTGCCTCTGCTATCAAAGCAAGCCCAGACTAGCCTTGTGGAGAATGAAGCTTCACAAAGAACAGACAAGTTATCCCAGCTGAGGCCACCGTAGACCAGCCAGCTCCCAGCTAGGACAGTTGATCAGAGATACATGAATGAACTCAGCTGGGATCAGCAGAACCACCTTGCCTACCCATAGATTCATAAGAAACAATAAACGTCTGTTGTTTAAGCCACTGGATTTAGGATGGTATTTGTTACACAGCCTTATTGTGGCAATAGATAACTGATACATATATCAAACAACTTCCCTGAACATAAATGTTCTTTCAGCTTCTTGTAGTTTTTAAGGTTGCTTTTTTCCCTCTGCTTGTACTAAGTTTAAATGCAGTTCCTAGTCATTTAACATACCTTCCTCACTCACATTCCCCAACATTACCTCCTTTGTCAGCCACAAACAATCCTACTTATTTTTCTTGATTTTGCAATTCAAAAAACCCTTGTCAAGCCCAACAATAGTGTGGTGGAATGAAATATCCCTTATTTCTCCTTTTCTTCTCTCACCTCAGAGTTATTCACTCCTTCCTCTTTGGTCTTTAGAACTTTGCACATAAGTACATTCTAATTCATTACATTATATTAAATTTATTTCACATTTTGTCTCCTTCTTCAGATTATGAGTTCCTTGAGAGGAGAGACCATGCTATTTATTTTAAAGTAGCCAGTACTTAAGGCAGGTGCTTGACAAATTTTAGTTGCACAAATATATTCATTTTCTACCAACTAAGAGTTTATTTGCTGTCGATGAATCACTACACTCATAAAATAAAAGTATGAATAAATATATCCACACACACAAGTGAGAGCAGTGTTTAATTTCAGTCATATGTTAGGTACTACACTAGCAATGAGGAACAAAAAGCAGGTCCTAATTGAGACTTCTACAAAAGGAATGGGTTATGGTCATCATAAAGATTTGTGAGTTAGGTAACTTTCAAATGACCTAATTTATCAAATTCTTACTTCATTCAGAAACCAGAAACTATATTCTTATAGGAACCCACATATTAAGGAGGATGTGAGGCATAAAAGGGATCTTGTTGTATAGCAATTCTATCTTGGCAAAAATATTTAATTACTATATACAATTTCTTCTCAAAGAGCAAATTTTCCCACTAAGAGAGACTAATTGATAAATTCACAAAGTGAATTAAGTTTATTTTTAATATTACAATGTGTTGTCTATTTTTTTATGGCACTCATGTTAAGCAGGTCCTTATGAATGTGTAGAATAAAGACTCCAACCAGATAGGGAGATTAATTGTAAGGATAACTTATAAGACTAAGGTATACTGGACCTTTATTTGAATGAAATCTAATGACAAGAACCACAGAATACCACATCACAGAGAATAGAACTGGAAGGGTGACAACTTGGGTATTTTGTCCCATCAGCAACAAGAATGCATGTGTTCTGCCATTATTCTACTCCAGTCTATTTATCTTGCTCCTACGTACTGCTACTTATTCTCTTTTCCCTGCCTTGTGGTCTCTGCTTATACCTCAATCAAACTTTATTACTTTGGCCCCTCTTTCCTCAGAACCTCTCTCAGTGTGGCCTATCAGCTCCCCTGTCAGTGTACTAATTTATTCCATGTTTCTGAATTTGGATTGTCCAGAGAAATAATCTGATTGATCTAGCTATTTTACATCTGGCAGTGGGCCAGCCCTGAGATTGATTGCCTTACTCTTTTGGAAGGGAATGCTGTATCAGCATAAGTTTGAAGAATGTAGTTTGTTTCCTTTGGTGCCTGAAATACTCAGCTTAGCCTTTGTTGCTAAGAGCTGAAACAAATTTTAAGACCCATGTTAGGTGACTTTTGAAACTTTTTGTTCTCAAATTATGAATACTTTCTTTTCTGAAGTATGGAATAGACCATCACACAAAATGACTTAGCTGAGCTCTAATCTGTATACAAAAATCTTATCCTATTGTCTTTCTTACCTCTTTCTTGTTCTCCATGACAATCTTACAATCTCTATACATTGCTCACTGGAAACCTGCCACCCGAGACTGCAATTTCAGAGAAAATGAGGCTATCAGATTTGAGCTTCTTCAACTATTTGATATCCCCTAGCAGCAAAATTTATCTGTATCTATTTCCATCCTTACCTCCTTTCCCTTTATCACCAAAAGTAAAATAAAATAACTTTCTCCTCCAGCCCAAAGACAGGCCCCACCCCAGAGTCAGGAAGCGGAGGGAATGCCAGGGATGACAATGCTGCAGGATCTAGGTAAAGGGAGGGCAGATAGATTTCGAACAGTGAGGGAGATGAACTGGTCTGTCAGTAAGACTACTGTGGTGGCTTGCATGTTGCAGTGAGGCTTGAGGCTTGGCCACCAGTGTTTCAAACACCAGCAGGGTTGCACATGGTGCACAAGTTTCAATGCAGCTTACAGACTGAGATAGACTAAGAAGAAGGAAGAGGCCACCCACTTCTCAAAGAATTGGCCAGGGAAAACCTTATGAATAGCAGAGAAACACTGTCTGACACATTACTGGGCAACTTTATGAATAGCCTGGAAACATTGTCCAGTACAGTGCAGGAAGACGAGCCCCTTAGATCGGAAGTCACTCCAAACATGACTGGGAAAGAGCTGCTTCATCAGAATAGAACCAACCTTAATGATATGGGTAAAGTAAAGCTTTTCGGACTTCCATTTGCTGATGTGGCACAACTCAAATTTAGGAGAAACAGCTGCAAATATCCATTAATAATTGTGAAATGCACGAAGTATGAATCTAAGAGAATTGGAAGTTGTCAAAAATGAAATGGAACACATAAAGACTGATATCCTAGGCATTAGTGAACTGAAATGGACCGGTTTGGGCCATTTTGAATCAAACAACCATATGATCTACTCTGCTGAGAACGGCAATTTGAAGAGAATGGCATGGCATTCATCATCACAAAGGATGTTTCAAGATCTGTCCTGAAGTATAATGTTGTCAGTGACAGGGGAGTTCTGGTAGTGTAGGGTCTAAGGCGCTTGACTGTTAACCAGAAGGCTGCCAGATCAAACCCACTAGCCAGTCCTCGGAAGGAAGGTTGGGCAATCTACTTCCATAGTGATATGGCCTCAGAAGCCCAAGGAGGGGTGCTATGAGTTGGGTCCAACTTGACAGCACATAACAACAACAACAACAAGGAAAACCAGTTAATACCTCTAGTATTCAAATTTATGCACCAACCACCAAAGCCAAAGATGAGGAAACTGAAGATTTTTTATCCACTTCTGCAGACCAAATATGCAATCAAGATGTGTTCATTACCAGTGGTGACTGGAATACAAAAGGTGGAAATGCAGAAGAATCACCGGTAGTTGGAAAAATTGGTCTTGGTGACAGAAATAATGCTGGAGATTGCATGATAGAATTCTGCAAGACCAATGACATATTCCCTGCAAATACCTGGTTTTCAACAACACAAACAGTGGCTATACACATGGATTTCACCAGATAGAGTACACAGGAATCAGATTGACTACATCTGTGGCAAGAAGCAATGGAAAAGCTCAATATCTTCAGCCAAAACAAGGCCAGGAGCTGATTGTGGAACAGACCATTAACTGCTCATATGCAAGTTCAACTTGAAGTTGAAGGCAATTAAAACAAGTCCACGAGAGCCAAAATATGACCTTGAATATATCCCTCCTAAATTTGGAGACCATCTAAAGAATAGATTTGATGCATTGAACCCCAATGACCAAAAACCAGAAGAATTGTGGGATGACATCAAAAATATCATCTATGAAGAAAGCAAGAGGTTATTAAAAAGACAGGAAAGGAAGAAAATACCTAAATGGATGTCAGAAGAGAGTCTGAAACTTGCCCTTGAAAGACGAGTAGGTAAAGCAAATGGAAGAAATGACAAGATAAAAGAGCTGAACAGAAGATTTCAAAGAGCAGTTCAAGCAGACAAAGCCAATTACTATAATGAAATGTGCAAAGACCTGGAGTTAGAAAACCAAAAGGGAAGAAGATGTTCAGCATTTCTCAAGCTGAAAGAACTTAGGAAAAAATTTAAGCCTCAGGTGGCAATTTTGAAAGATTCCATGAGCAAAATATTGAATGATACAGGAAACATTGAAAGAAGATGGAAAGAATACACAGAGTCACTGTACCAAAAAGAACTGGTCAATCTTCATCCATTTTAGGAGGTGGCATATGTTCAAGAATCAATGGTATTGACAGAAGTAGTTGAAGCTGCGCTGAAGGAGTTTGTGAAGAACAAGGCTGCAGGAATTGATGGAATACCCATTGAGATGTTTCAACAAACAGATACTGTGTTGGAGGTACTCACTTGGCTATGCCAAGAGATTTGGAAGACAGCTACCTGGCCAACTGACTGAAAGAGATCCATCTTTGTACCCATTCCTAAGAAATGTGATCCCACAGAATGTGGAAATTATCGAACAATATCACTAATATCACATGCAAGTAAAATCTTACTGAAGAAAATTCAAAAATGGTTGCAGCAGTATATTGACAGAGAACTTCTAGAAATGCAAACTGGATTCAGAAGAGGACATGGAACGAGGGATATCATTGCTGATATCAGATGGATCTTGGCTCAAAGCAAAGAATACCAGAAAGATGTTTACTTGTGTTTCATTGACTACGCAAAAGCATTAGATTGTGTCAATCATAACAAATTGTGGATAACATTGAGAAGAATGGGAATTCCAGAACACTTAATTGTGCTCATGAGGAACGTGTACATACACTAGGAGGCTGTCATTCAAACAGAACAAGGGGACACTGCATGGTTTAAAATCAAGAAGGGAGTGCATGAGCATTGTGTCCTTTCACCATACTCATTCAATCTATATGCTGAGCAAATAATCAGAGAAGCTGGATTGTCTGAAGAAGAACATGGCATCAAGGTTGGAGGAAGAATCATTAACAACCTGTAATATACTGATGACACAACTTTGCTTGCTGAAAGTGAGGATGACTTGAAGCACTTGCCAATGAAGATTGGAGACTACAGTCTGGAGTATGGATTACATCTCAATATAAAGAAACCAAAAAAATCCTCACAACTGGACCTATAAGTAGCATCATGATAAATGGAGAAAAGATTGAAGTTTTCAAGGACTTCACATTGCTTGGTTCTACAACCCACACCAATGGAAGCAGCATTCAAGACATCAGACACTGTATAGCACTGGGCAAGTCAGCTGCAAAGAACCTCTTTCAAATGCTGGGAAGCAAAGATGTCTCCTTGAGGACTAAGGTGGCCTGACACAAGCCATGATATTTTCAGTCACCTTGTATGCATGTGAGAGCTGGACAATGAATAAGGAAGACTGAAGAATTGATGCTTTTGAGATGTGGTGCTGGTGAAGAATACTGAAAGGACCATAGACTGCTAAATGAACTAATAAATCTGTCCTGATGGAAGTGAAGCCGGAATGCTCCTTTTAAGGGAGAATGGCCAGACTTCGTCTCACCTACTTTGGTCATATTGTCAGAAGGGACCATTCCCTGGAGAAGGATGTCAAGCTTGGTGAGATGAAGGGTCAACAAAAGAGGGGAAGGCTCTCAATGAGATGGATTGACCCAATGGCTGTGGCGATGGGCTCAAGTATAGCAATGATCATGGAGCTGGTACAGGACCAGGAGGTGTTTCGTTCTGCTGTTCATAGGGTCACTCTGAGTTAGAGATGACTCAACGGCACCTAACAACAATAACAACCAGCCCAAAATAATTTCTTTTTCTGAGCCCTGAACCCCAATCCCACCTACATACTTTGCTATAGTTTCTTCTCTTATGTCTTCAATAATTTCCTCTTCACTTATTCCTTCACAGCATGTAAACAAGGTTAATTCACTCAAACCTGAAAAAACCAAACTCATTGCTATTAAGTCAGATCCCACTCACAGCAACCCCTCGTTGGGTTTCCAAGACGGTATCACTGAGGAAGTAGATTACCCAATCTTCCTTCCAAGGAGGGGCTGGTAGGTTTGAACCACCAGCCTTCTGGTTAGCAGTCAAATGCCTTAGGCACTCTGAAAATAAAAAGGAAAATAAACTGCCTCCAATTACCCTACCCTAACTCTCTCCCATCCTTCAAAGCTTCTCTTCTAGCAGTATTTCAGCCCTGTTAGTTTCACTTGCTCCCTTACCATGCAGTCTTCTACCCACTGACTTTTGCACCCCTTCTCCTGTTAACCTTTATTCCCTAAGGTTAGCAGTTACCCACTAATTACAAAATCCAGTGAGTATTTTTCAGCCTTGCTCTGGCTCCATTCCACTGGCTTCCAATGCCTGGAACTTGACTTCTTTCCCAATATCAATCCAGCTTCTACCCTTTGGTATCAGTCACTAAGTTGGCTCATATATGTCTTTTGCTTTTTCCCTTTCTTCTCCCCCGAGGCCTTGGTCTAACTAGAAGGCTAGTTAGACCTAGCTCTTCTCTTGTATTGACCTGCACAGTTGTCACTCCATCCTAGCATACCTTGACCTCACTGGTGAGTCATAGGATTATCTATCTGTTCTCCCATCTCACCAGATAGCTTATTACTATTTATAAGCAAAATATACAGATTTGAATCTTCAGCTCTCTCTCAGAAGACTCTACCAGGATGCCCCACAACAGAACAAACTTGACATATCCAAAATTGATTACTTTGTCTTAACTTCTCAAGTCTGTTCTTCCTCCAGTATTCCCTTTCTCGATGAATGAATGCCTGATCACCCAAACCAGTTATATAAAAGCTCTGCTAAGTATCATCTCCCCTCCCATATCAAGTCAAGAAATCTTACTATTTTACCTTAAAAATATGGATTATCTGTTTATCTCTTCTTTATTCTTACTGCTCCAATTGTTTTAGTACTATTGCAATATTCTCCTTATTCTCTCTAAACTCCAATTTATCTCACTACCAGAGTTACGATGCTAACAGACAAGCCTGATTGTCACTTCCCTAGTCATCATTATTGGATGTAACTTTCCTGCCAATAGAATGAAATATGAATGTCTTAGAAGGTAAACAAATCCCCCATAATCTGGATCTTCTCTGCCTCTACATTGTTCCACATCCTACTTTGGTGAGTAGCAGCTGGGATCTTAAAAGCCTGTAAGCAGCCATCCAGAGGTAATGATGGGTCTCTACTTGTGCAGAGCAAAGAAGAATGAAGAAAACCATATGGAAAAAATTAGTCCAAAAGACTGGTACACCATTCGATCCTCAGCCTATATGACTATGAGACCAGAAGAATTAGATGTTGGCCAACCACTCAGAGAGGGATCTATGTAGGAGATCCTGGATAGAGTGGGAGAACAATGTGGAACAAAACTCAAAATCATAAAAAAAAAGGGACCAGTTTTGCTGGTCTGATAGAGCTTGGTGGAACCCTTGAGACTATGGCCCCTAGCTGCCCTTCAGGTCTGGAATTGATCCCACTTCTGTGTCTTCCAGCCAAACAAAAGGGCTGAACATTTACATTAGGTAGATACACTCCTTGGAGAGATCAAACATGGGAGAATAGAAGGGCTGTGTATGCACAGGGAGACAGCTCAGGGGGCAGGAGTGCATTGGAGGGAAGGACAAAGGGAAGAGATGACTGTGGGGAGGAAGTGGGAAGAGAGCTGTGGCATTGTGGGAAATTGCTGCCAATGTCAAGAGACAAAGTGCATAAGAGCTGCTGTATGGTAAGTGAATTTGCTCTATAAACTTTCACCCAAAACACAATGAAAATTAAAAAAAGAAATAAAAGAAATTGCAGCCTGGAACCCACTGCTTCAGACAGAATGTATAGCCATTGCTGGGGTGACCCTGACACAATAGAGGAAGGAACAAATCTTTTCTCCCTCCTCCAATGGTGCAGTCTCCCTCTGGTGCAAAACCTAACAAGGAGCCCGCTGGCAAACAAGAAATGTGGTTGGCAGAGTCTCTTCCGCAGAATCACCAAGCAGATTATGTTGTTGTTATGTGCTATCAAGTCAGACCCAACTCACAGAGACCCCTCTTTGGGTTTCTGAGGCGGTATCACTACGGAAGTAGATTGCCCCACCTTCCTTCCGAGGAGTGGCTGGTAGGTTTGATCTGCCAGCCTTCTGGTTAACTGTCAAGTGCCTTAGGCACTATGTTACCAGACCTCCTAAACAGAATATAGAAGGGTTGATTTGGAGAAGAAAACCAATAGCTTAATAACCAACATCCAGCCAACTTTCCTGTTTGAGGAAATGCCAAGACTGATGGGAAGTGGAACGATGCGTCTCACTATAAAAGATGTAGCAAGGAAGGTACAGTTCACCCTCTGAGTTCCTTGAATTTAGAGCACCTCCACTCAACCAAAGGAATGCTCCCTCTCAGAACTTTATCCTGAGAGGAGAGAATTCACAATTCATTCAGTCGTGACTGTGGAAGCATCAGGTCCAGTGTCGAGAGACAATGGTCTCAGAGGAGGCAGTAATGGTGACTAGTGACAGACCTAGAATGGCAGGACTGCCAGTGAAGACATCAAGGGTCCATCGGTGTCAACAGCAGCTTCCTAACAAAACTCTGTCTGTGGGGTGATTTTTGTGTGTGTGTGTGTGGAGGGGTTGCCAGTTTATTTTATTTCTTTTCTTTCTTTCTTTAAAATTTTATTGTGATTTGGGTAAAAGTTTACAGAGCAGAGCAAATTCATCTTCCATACAGCAGTTCACTCACACTTTGTCTCATGACATTGACTGCAATCTCCCACAATACAACAGCTCTCCTCCCAATTCCTCCCCATATTCATTTCTTCTCTGTGTCCTTCCCTCCCATGCACTCCTGCCCACCTCACCCTCCCATCAGCTTTCTCCCTGTGTATATACACCCTTTGACTGCTAACCAGAAAGCTGGCGGTTCAAACCCACCAGCCATTCCTCAGAAGGAAAGTCAGGCAATCTACTTCTGTAGTGATATCTCCTCAGAAACCCAAGGAGGGGTCACTATGAGTCGGATCCAACCCCATGGCAGTGAGTTTGGTTTTTATTCTCCCATGATTGATCTCTCCAAGGAGTGTATCTACTTAATGTAAATGTTCAGCTCATTTGACTATCTTTTGTTACCTGGAAGCCACAGGAGTGGGTTCAATTCCAGACCTGAAGGGCAGCTAGGGACCATAGTCTCAGGAGTTCCACCAGGCTCTATCAGACCAGCAAACCTGGTCCCTTTTTTTTTCAATGCTGTGGGGTGATTTTGGCTGAGGTTCTAGCCACTTCCTTGGTTTTTCCTATATTCTGAACTTGCTTCTTTAGACTGTCTGAAGATTCTGGGAGTTACTCAACATTGTTTCACCAAATCACTTTTCTGCCTAAGTTAGGGATCCCTGGGTGGTGCAAATGATTAACACACACAGCTGCTAACCAAGAGGTTGGAGATTCAAGACCACCTAAAGGTACTTCAGAAGAAGGCCTCGCAACCTACTTCTGAAAAAATCAGCCATTGAAAATATGACTATAGTTTTACTCTGACACACATGGGTTGCCCATGAGTTGGAATTGAGTTGATAGCACATGGTGACTTAAGCTAACCAGTATCACTTTCTACTGTTTGCAACCAAGAATCTTGACTAGTATACCCAACGTGCTCTCTCATATCTCATGCCTTTACAATTTTTTAAAAAATGTTCATTTATCACTTAATTATCTTTCAGGTGCTGCCTCCCCTATTCCTGGAGAGATACAGGCAACTCCCATTGCAAGAGGTCGTATCTTAGTAATAGCAGAGTTCATATCGCCCTCTTCCAGTTTGTGTTATCTCCTTCAGTAGTAAATTCCCTGAAGTCAGGAGCTGTATGTATTTAGTGCAGTGCATGGTGCATTATAGGAGCTCAAATATATTTGTTGAAAAAGTGACTTTAAAGTAATTGAAGTTGCTCGTGTTTAATTGTAAATATCTAGATATTTTCTTGAATCATAAAATCAGTAGTCAAAATGCATCATCTTTCAGGGCCAATTTATTTAATAATTGCAAGATATAACATTGAAAATATTTTGAGTGTTTCTGTGAAGTCTTGTTTTTGCTTATATCATTCTTTAGTGTATTTATCTAATATGTACACTTGTTTCCATGGTAACTATGTTTATTAACCAGAGTAGCAGATTCAGAAGAGTTGGTAGTCATTATGCAGAAACAACTTGCTTACACAATACCTTATGCATAATAATATCTGAGAAAATTAATTTGATACCCTCCCCTTCTGATCCAAATGGCTCCCATGATTGTGATATTTATGCACTGGATCCATATTGATGGCTCCTTTAACAACTAGTAATTAGAGGGGTCTGAGGTATCATTTTCCTTTTACATGAGCCTCTATGATCCCACTGTAGAGATGAGAGCCTGTTCCACAGGCCATTTATGGACACACTTCTGTGTAATTAATCTCTCTATGACCCTCCTTAGCTCACAATGCTATTGTTGAATGCCCTATATAGGCTTTGGCAGGCAACAGGGGGGTAGTTCTGAAACTTCTCCAGGGCTGGCAGCTTCCTTTTCTCCTTTGCAAATGTGTTTTATTGAAACTCCATGGCACCCTGTGCAGTAAGCTTCCTAGAGTACAAGGCTAGTCCCTATGCCAATACATTTGAGCATGCTCTGCAAGCTACTTTAGGACAGAGCTTTAACCACTGAGAATTGACACTTCTAAAGGCAGTAGATTATGGAGATGGATAGCTTTACGTAAATTTATAACTCAGGAGAGAGTTTTAGGGGGAAATGCTCTATGTGCATTCACTGACCAAGAGTTTATTAAACATTTACTGGAGGCCCAGAACTTTGCCCCTGTTCCATAGTTTGACCTCGAGTATGCCTTTCACAATGCTTGTTGTTGTTGTTATGTGCCGTCGAGTCGGCCCCAACTCATAGCGACCCCTCCTTGGGTTTCCGAGGCAGTATCACTATGAAAGTAGGATTGCCCAACCTTCCTTCCGAGGAGTGGCTGGTGGGTTTGAACCGCCAGCCGTCTGGTTAGCAGGCAAGTGTCTTAGCCACTATGCTACCAGAGCTCCTATGTTAGCTTACAATGCTAGTATAACCAAACCAAACTCACTGCCATTGAGTCAATTCCAACTCTTATCGACTCTTATAGCACAGAGTAGAACTGCCCCATAGGGTTTCCAAGGCTGTAAGCGGAGGGAAAAACCCTTTCTGTTTCTAATTTCTCTAAGAAAAGCAGACAGATCTATGTACTCTGGACAAAGGGCTTCATTCTTGGCATCTTCTAATTATGGAAACTACATTTAAACTAATTGACCTTTGAGAGAGTGATTGGGAGTCAGCCAGAGAGACTCAAGAAGACTGAACACTAGTAGAAGAAATGAAGAAATTTTGTTAGTTTTGGCAACATTTTGAGTACAAATTTTGTAATTTTTTTGGACAATATTCAGAAATTCTCCAAATGTTATATTTTGGTGAATTGATATGCTGCCACATATAAATAGTTATATCCATGATATAAGTCATTTGCATCTAACATTTTTTTATCATGTCCTAACATAAATGTGAAGGATGGTGTTATCGAAAAAGTAGTTACTACCTCCTCCTCTATTCCCTTAGTATCTAGAATATATCTCCATAATACAATTTTTCATAATTGATTTGTAGGAATGTGTTTGCTTCTTGTCTCTTCCTTCCATGGCTCTGTACTGTCCTTGAGGGCTAACCTCAGGCCTAATTCTTCCGTGTCCAGCATCTAGCCCACTGCCTGGCTTGTAGGAGACAACCAATAAAAGTTCTGTGATCATCTGAATGAAAACATCTTAAGAAACAAAAGGGGTAAAAGAGAGAACTTTTACCTCCAAGTCTGAGTAGGAAAGACCCACATAAACGACAACCTTGGGGCTATTATGAAGCAAGTATTAACATATAAGACAATTTTGCCTATATTTTTGCCAATTTTGATCATAATGACTAAAGACATACCTGATAAGAATAAAAGAGTCATTTTGGGGTTAAATTGGTCTGGGCAGGGTTTCATGATGGACAGTCTTCAGGTAGATCTTAAGGGATAAAATTTGAATTGACAAAAAGAATAAGAACATTCCAGGAGGAGATAAGTGTTAAATAAGATTATAGAAATGGAAATTTATGAAAGATATTAATAATTTCATTGTAAGTCTGTTAGAGTAGTGAGAGAAAGGAATTTTCCCTTGATGGAAACCCCCCCTTCAATTTATTTGGTTGCTCCAACTGTTCTTCAAGGCCGTGTTCATGACTCACTGCCCTTTCCTGATTACTTCACCCCCAACCTAACCCCATTAAGTGCATACTTGAAAGGCTCTCAAGTGTAATACAGAAACGACAGTTCTTTTCCCACTTGGCAGATCTATAATGTCACCATTAATGTTCCCATCCACATTCTTAGTTCTTGGTAGGTCTGTTACTGTTTGCAGCTTTGCCTTTTTACATCAGGGGTAGGTCATAACTTTGTTTAAAATCACTGGCCCCAGTCAGGCCTTTCTGAATGAACGTAACTTGTCCATGCAAACATATAAAGCTATATTATACCTACAAGGGATCCGGAAACCATCAGGCCAACTTTATTAGAGATGAGATACCCACTGACTGCAGACGCAATATTTCCAGTCTAATGCTCTTTCCTATTGTAAAGTGTTTTTTTTTTTTTTTTTAATCTTGAATTTACATGAAAATAATCATGTAAACTGGAAACTGGAGTACACAACCTTTAGAGGTATGTGAAAATCATTCAAGGAGCAAGTACCTGGGTGCAGAGAATTTTAAAGGACTCAGTTTCCAGATCTTCACCTTCCATACACACTTTTTGTTGATATTCATCGGCCATCTGCCTGGGAATGTGCAGATTTTCCTTTCGCATCTCTACTTTCACAGTTGACCATTTCTTGCTTTGTAAAAACCAAACCCATGGCTGTGGAGTCCATTCAGATTCAGACCCTACAGGATGGAGTAGATTGATTTCCAAGACTGTAAATCTTTACGGAAGCAGATTTCCTCATCTTTCTCCAGAGAAGCCAATGGTGGGTTCAAACCACTGACATTTTTAGTTCACAGCCAAATGCCTTAACCACTATACCACCAAAGCTCTTTCTCTTTATAAAACAAAAGCATATTTCTCATCCTTCCTGATTGTACTATAAATCACACAAGGCATAAAGAGACAATTCAAAATATTGATCACTTTAAATCTAAAGATACTTGGATATTATCAAATTATAGGGGTGCAATGAGTCAGAATTGACTCCATAGCAATGGGATCCCATTAAACCCATTGCTATCGAGTCAATTCCAACTCATGGTGACCTTATAGGACAAAGCAGAACTAGGGTTTCCAAGGTTGTAAATTTTTATGGAATCAGACTATCATATCTTTCTCTCCTGGAGTCTCTGTGGGTTCAAACTGCTGAACTTTTGGTTAGAAGTTAAGTACTTTAACTACTGTGCCACCAGGGCTTTTACTTGTATATAGAAAGCATTTGACTTCTAACCAGAAGGCTGGTGGTTCAAACCCACCAGCCACTCCTTGGAAGGAAGACTGGGCAATCTCCTTCCGTAGAGATACCTCCTTGGAAACCCACGGAGGGGTTGCTAGGAGTTGAATTGACTCGATGGCAGTGAGTTGATTTGGTTTTTGTTTATATAAATTAAACATATTTAAAGAAAAATATGTTAGCACAGTATTTTTATTCTGAATTTTATTATATTTTAAAAAGCGAGTGGTAAATTTTGTTAATGACCTCTTCTGTTCTATCCTCCATTTATTGCCCAAGTATTAGACTTCAACTATTACAAAAGCAGTTCTGAGAGATAGTCCTGTGAAATAAAACAAAAACAAAAACAAAAACAAAAAAACAGCGCATCAGTAAGAAAAATTAAAGATAGTGTCATATTTCATTAAATGTCAAACTCACAGCAAAGTTCTTTGCTTTATCTACATATCTTAGAATTCAGACTAAAAGTAAAGATTATAGTAAGAATTTTATTAACGTATTTCTTCAAATCTAAAGAATAAAGCTAGTGTCTGTTACTAATGCTCAAATAGTGCAGAGAAAGATAAAGCAAATATGGTAGCTTGTTAACACTGATAAATATTAATGAAAGATAGATGGGGGTTTATCATACTATTCTAGAAATTTTTCTGTAAGTTTGAAATTTGAAAATAAAAAACTGGGAATAAATACACTCTAAAAGAACATGAAAGTCAGGTTCCCTTGTTTCTGTTTGTATTACGTTTGATTTTCCCTCCTTAATCCCCACTGATTTTATTTATTGGTTTTGTAGTACTTAAAAAGTTAATATGGTTTCAAAAATTAAAACCATGAAAAAGTGTCCTTAGAGAAGTGGTCCTCTTCCCATCTTTTCTTCTACTGTATTGCCACACAACCCTGCAGGTAACAACTTAATGGCTCACCCAGTTACGCTTCTTTGGACAAACATAAGCAGAAACATATTTTCTTATTTCCTCTTCTTTATAAAGAGAAGTATACTAGAGATACACTTTTAAATTGGCTTTTTTTCCCCTCACTTTACAGTGTCTCTGGAAATAAATTTCCCTATCCATTTGAGTGCATTTTTAGACTTCATATGCCTCTTCACTAATCTGTCTGCTTCTTCGTGAACTTATGCCATACTATACTGCTTACGGATATCATTGCTGATGTCAGATCTTGGGCTGAAAGCAAAGAATACCAGAAAGATATTTACCTGTGTTTTATTGACTATGGGAAAACATTTGACTGTGTGGATCATAGCAAATTACGGATCACGCTGTGAAAAATGGGAATTCCAGAACATTGAAATGTGCTCATGAGGAACCTGTACATAGACCAAGAGGCAGTTATTGAAACAAAACAAGGGGTACTGCATGGTTTGAAATCAGGGACGGTGTGCATCAGGGTTGCATCCTTTTACCATATTTATTCAATCTGTATGCTAAGCAAATAATCCAAGAAGCTGGGCTATATAAAGAAGAACGTGGTACTGGGGTTGGAGGAATATTCATTAATAACCTGCTTTGTGCAGATAACGCAACCTTGCTTTCTGAAAGTGAAAATGACTTGAAGCACTTACTGATGAAGATCAAAGATCTTCCCTATGGATTACATCTCAACATAAAGAAAAGAAAAATTCTCACACGGGCCAATAGGCAACATCACAATAAATGGAGAAAAGATCAAAATTGTCAGGGATTTTGTTTTATTGGATCCACAATCAATGCACAAGAAGGCAGCAATCAAGAAATCAGATGATGTAGTCCACTGGGCAAATCTGCTGCAAAAGACCTCTACCTATAAAGGGTTCAAAACCAAAGATGTCACTTTGAGGGCTAAGGTGCATCTGTCCCAAGCCAGGGTAGTTTCAATCACCTCATATGCATATGAAAACCAGACAATGAATGAGGACCACAGGAAAATTCTTGCATTTGAATTGTGGTCTTGGTGAAGAATGTTGAAAATACCCCTAGACTACCGAAAAACACAAATTTATCTTGAAAGAAGTACAGCCAGTAAGCTCCTTGGAAGGGAGAATTGCCAGACTTCTTAACATACTTTGGTTATCTTGTCGGAAGGGACCAGTCCTGGAGAAGAATATCATGCTTGATGAAGTAAAGGGTCAATGAAAAAAGGGAAGAGCCCCAAAAAGATAGATTGACACAGTGGCTGTAACAATGGACTCAAGTATAGCAAAGATTGTGAGGATGGCACAAGACCAGGCAATGTTTCCTTCTGTTGCATGTAGCATCACTATGGGTCACAGATGCCTGGCCAGCACCTAACAACAGCAACATACTGCTTACAGAAACTTTTTTGTATGTCTTAATAGTAGGGGGGAGCTCTGGTGGTGTAGTACCTAAAGCATTTGACTGCTACCCAAAAGGTTCGCGGTTCAAACTCACCTGCCACTCTACAGAAGGAAGACTGGGCAATCTACTTCTGTAAAGATTTGCCTCAGAAACCCAAGGGGGTCGCTATGTGTCAGACTCGACTCAATGGCAGTGAGTTTGGTTTTTTTGGTCTTAATAGTAGGGGAGTCTCCTCTAATAGCGTATCTTTTTTGGTATTCTCCTGCATATTCTGATGTCTTTTCCTATGTGTATAATAGTGAATATTTGTCTCCATTTTAAAGGCTCCATTAAAAAAAAAGTTTTTTGGAATTTTTATTGAAATTGCATGAAATTTCTAAGTTAGCATAGGGAGAACTGACACCTTTATTTTCTAAGTCATCTTATACAAAAATCAATCCAAAAAACCAAATTTACTGCCATGGAGTCAATTTCAAATCAGAGTGACCCCTGTTGGGTTTCCAAGACTGTAAATCTTTACTGAAGCAGGCTGCTTCATCTTTCTTCTACAGAGCAGCTGGTAGATTCAAACCACTCACCTTTTGGTTAGCAGTCATATGCCTGAACCACTACACCACCAGAGCTCCTTTATCCAAAAATAAGGGATGTATTTTCCTTTGTTCAAGTCTATTTTTGTGTCTTTCCCCTATAAGTTTTGCACAGTTTCGAAAGTTTATTTTTGAAGAGTATAGTTCTTTTGCTATGTAATTATTTTTACTATTATATCTTCTGATTATTTTTTTGTGTATATAAAGGCTATTGATTTCTGTATATGAATTTTAAGTCCTGCAGTCTTAATGAATTCTTACATTGTTCGAATCCATGGGCATTCTTTTGAAAGTTATATACTTTCTAACAGAAGATAATCTTTCCTAATAAGATATCCTTTACTTTGATCAAGGATATATGATGTTGTTAGTTGGAGGAAAGCAATCTGTAGCAACGTTGGAGGAAAGCAATCTATAGCAACGTTGAACTGTCAAGATCTATTGTTTCACTAAGTGGTCAAAAGACCCACAAAACTTCACTAGAAGTACCAGGAATTCATATTTAATCTATAATGACATCAATCTCTTCACTAATATTTATTTTTTTAAAAATTGAAATTGCTTACAATAAACCATAGAGACATGAGTTTAAAAAAAAAAAATAGGAAATCAGGATAAAGGGCTAAAAAAGTGGAAATATGTGGTGAGTGAACTTCAGAACTGGCTCTGAGCTTCCTGGAAGCCAAAGGAAAGTGTGATCTGTTGCAGAGTTCTGACTTTCAGAAAGAAGAAATGTTATCAGTTCCTTGAGGGACACAAAATTTTTTCTGTCATCAAACTCTAAAAGAAATTTTATAAATAGAGCTGTTAAAGATTTGAACATGAATATTGCATAATAGGCAAATTTTACAATTATAGTTAAAATTTCAATTTTTATAAATAGTTTATACCAGAAATATATAGTTTGTTATTTACGTGTAGTAGGGTATACAAGATATCAGAATATTTTGTGGGGAAAGAATTTTGTGAGATTCGCTAAACTTACAAATGAACAAAATCTGAATTAGTAGGAATTGTTTCATCTTTAAATGCACTCCACATTCAAAGGTGATTATTTGTGGAAAAATGCCATTAATTAAACATTTTAGATAGAAAACCTAGTTCAACAGAAAAGTCATGCATACAAATATACAAAGTTTTTTTTAATTTTTATTTTTTAATAATGTTGTAGTTGTTGTTAGGTGCCATCAAGTTGGCTCAGACTCACAGCGACCTGTGTACAACAGAACAAAACACTGTCTGGTCCTGCGCCAGCTTCACAATTCTTGCTGTACCTGAGCCCACTGTTGCAGCCACTGTACCAATGCATCTTGTTGAGCGCCTTCCCCTTTCTCACTGACCCTCCACTTTACCAAGCATGATACCCTTCTCCAGGCAATGGTCCCTTCTGACAACATGACCAAAGTAGGTGACATAAAGTCTGGCCATTCTCACCTCCGTGGACCATTCCAGCTGCATTTCTTCCGGGACAGATTTGTTAGTTTTTCTGGCAGTTCATGGTGCCCTGATCTTATTCACCAACACCACAGCTCAAAAGCATTATCTCTTCTTTGGTCTTCCTTATTCATTGTCCAGCTTTCACATGCATATGAGGCGATTGAAAACACCATGGCTTGGGTTAAGCACACTTTTTAATAATAGCTACAATTTATAGAGAGCTTGACAGATTCTCAGGTCTATGTTAGCACTTTAAATCATTACCTTATTTAAGCTTCACAACTACCGTATGCGATTGGGATACATAACTACCAATTTACAGGTAAAGAAACTAAATCTGAGCGACATGGAGGACTTTGTCAGTGGCCCATGACCACAACTATTCAGAGTGGAGCCCTTCATCCTGGAAGATGACTTGCTTTGACACAGCAGGCTCTTAATAATTGTTACCTGCCAAATGTTATTAGTGTTTGACGATGACTAAGGAAGGTTGGGCAATCTACTTCCATAGTGATACCGCCTCGGAAACCCAAGGAGGGGTCGCTATGAGTCGGGTCCGACTCCACGGCATATAACAACAACAACAACAAAGTAACTAAATATGTAAAATTGTGTACACAAAAGAAGGTCATTTTTACCACAATACTTAGCTTAGATTATTTCAATGCATCATTTACTATTTAATAAATTTGGATGATCTTTTCTCATCTGTCTCCCTTTTGTCAGAAGCAAACTCAGTGTTATATAAAAATAAGATCACATTTCCCAAAAGGAAAGATGGCCAGAGAAAGCCAATGATGATGATATGATACTGGACATTAAATATAGCCTTTAGCCAGACTTGAATTTCAGGCGGAGTCACTTGTCTGCTGAAAGAAGTATCATCATTACTGATAAGGACTTTTAGACCTTAGCTTTAGAGTCCTAAATCTTGAGTGATTATTCCAAATGGTCAATTAAAATCTTAACATCAGAAAGATAATTCAGCTTCATCTGAATTCTACATAGTTATGGCACTGAATCCAAGAGCAAGATTGATTGATTGGACATTTGTACACTCAACAGCTTTCATGATGATAAATTAGGGTAATGAACTTTCACCTCTTCTTTCCTCTGAGATTTGTGAAGAATAGGTTATCTTTGAAGGGTTTTCACACTTGTCAGAATGCTTAGATTTTAGTGCCACTCTAACTTCAAGACAAATTCAGAAAGTCACACCAAAGAGTATAACATTTATCCATACTAATATGTTTGTAATTACACACAAAAAACATGTAGAGTAAATAATCTCTAAGTTATTTCTAACTGATTCTTAACCACTATGCCTCCACGCCTCCTTAACTAATTCTAACTAAAGTAAAAGCTGAACATAGTGCTTGAAAATTATCCAGATTCTTTGTTCTTCTCCCATTGTTTTCTATTTGTCTTTTGGCCATTTGTTAAAAACTGCACAGAGAAAGAAGAGATAGGAAAAATGTCTTTGCAGATACAGCTTTTTAAAAACACAGGAACTTGAAATTAACATGATTGCATTCCAGTCACTTGTGGATTACACTTGTAATGTGTTTCCTATTCCTCTTAGCCTATGATAATGAAGTTTAGAGAGGTTTCTTCTTAGAGCATACATCTAAATTTGTAGTACAAGATGAACTTTGGGGGGCACACATGTTACCTTTAAGAAATCAACATGTAAATGACTAAAGTAAAAATATGAAAGAAGTCATTCAAATGATTCAGAGTCATCTTTTCATTTTGGGGAATAAATAAATTGATCAGTAATCTAGTTTCTCACAAAAGACATTTAAAACTGTAGATAAGTTAAAGTAAGTTTGGAACTGTATCTCCACCCCGTTACTGACTCCTAGGATCTTGTCTTTGGGCTTTTTCCTTCTCTTGAGTGTCTGCCTCAATTCCAGATCAATTATTTCCATTACCCCCTAAGTAGTGCAGTTGTCTATGGCTCTCAAATATTGCACAGGTCAGACTCTTTCAGCCCAGTTATTTTCCCTCTCCACTGACCTTCAGCCAGCCTGGTCCTGGCATTTACATAAGAGCAGGTTATTAAAACATTCCCTGTGCATGTTTGAAGTTGATACTCACTGCTCAGTCATTTCAGAAACGTTTAAGAACAACTGCTCCATCTTTAAATTGTCTGCAGGCAAATGTCATGGATGGACAATCCAATAATGTCAAAAGCCATCAAAGTATTATTTGCAAAGTCAAAGCACTTTAGGGATGTTATTCATGGAACACAACCTCAAAGCCTGTAGGGCATCTAGTCCAACTCTCTATCTAGTTCACAAATTCCTACTACATTATTCTTGGAAGGAGGAAAAAGAGGGGAAGAACATGGTATTTTTAGAGTCAGGTATTCTATGCCTGAATTCTAGCTCTAGATCTTTCTACTGTGTGATCATAGGCAAAATACAACTCTCTGAGCCCCATTCACCACATGTAAGTACTTAGGTACATAGTAGATATGTAATAAATTTTCTTGAATTTATAAACATGGACAGTAACGTCAATCTCTCAGGGCTATACTTGCTATTTTCCAAATTACTGTCTTCCTCTTAACTGTGATTTTGCACATTCTGTATTCTCTTTTGAAGTCCCTGAATAGGGCAAACACTTAACCACTCTACTACTGATTGGAAGGTTGGCAGTTCACACCCACCTAGAGCCACCTCAGAAGTCTGCTTTTGAAAGGTCACTGCCTTGAAAATCCTATGGAGAGCAGTTCTACTCTGCAGCACATGGATTCGCCGTGAGTCAGGATTGACTGGATGGCAACTAATTTGTATTTTTTTGTTGTTATTTATCTTCTCTGTCTGAGGTTACCTTTATTGTCTTCCTTATCATTTTACCTAGTTAACTTATACCTATCTCTCCTGATAAAGCTTCTACCCAGCCACCTGCAGTTTGTATAAGGTGCCCTTTTTTGTTCCTCCATGGCAGTCTGTGCTTATGCCTTTCACTACACTAATCACGTGGTACAATCATATGTCTCCACCTATGTTTTGAATTCCTTAAACACAGGGATTGTGTTTTATCTCTTTATAAATTTTATAATTCATAGATTTTATAGATTTATAAATTTATATAAATTTTATAGATTTTGTGCAGGTGCAGAAAGTTGAGGTTATCACATCCCTCATTTCAGGGAAAATGATGATCATTCCCATGAAAGGCCACTTTCTTATTTTTCCTCCCTTCTTATTTTACTTTTTTGTCTTCATAATCATTCCCTGTTTTCCTCTCTTGCATGAGGATCCATTATAATGTGATTATGTGTATCTTTTTGTTTGTATGTGTGTTTGTCAGGTACAATTGTTTGCCTCCATGTTTTTCTTACTTTATTTCAATAAGTTGACTTATTTTTATATCAATAACACTTACTTATGACTAACATATTTAATTTCCAATAAATATATATGTAGAATTAATGTTAAATAAAGAAACAAGTAAAAAATGCAGTGGTCAAATTTACTAGGAATCAAATTCAGGATAAAAATTGTGAAATAAAGCGTGTAAAATTGATTCAGAAATAGCCAATTTCATTACAAATTTTAGAATTTATACTGTTACACTAAAAATTATTTAAGTAATCTTTACATTTTTTTCAAAAGCATCTTCAGTAGCAGAAAACTCACCATCTCACAAGTGAGTCCATTGTAGATTAAAATTAAGCAGAATTAGCATCATTAATTCTTAGTGAACCAATGCTGACGATTGAGGATCATCACCTCTATCATTTGTTTTGTATTGTCCTGTTGCTACTGTTAATTGCCATTGAGTTGGCTTTTACTTATGGTGACCACTTGTCGAACAGAATAAAATGTTACCAGAAACTGAGCCAACTTTATGATAGTTGGTATGTTCAAGTCATTGTTGAGTCCATTGTTGAATGTCTTCCAACCTAGGAGACTCATTTTCCATCACTATATCAGACAACATTCTGTTTTGATCCATAGAGTTTTCTCAGCGCCTAAGGCATTTGACTGCTAACCAGAAGGCTGGAAGTTCAATCCTACCAGCCACTCCTTGGAAGGAAGACTGGGCAATCTATTTCCGTAATGATATTGCCTCGGAAACCCAAGGAGAAGTCGCTATGAGTCGGGACCAACTCGATGACAGAATTTGAGTTAATTTTTAAAAAAGTAGATTGCCAGGCATTTCTTCCTAGTCTATCTTAGTTTGAAAGCTTCACTGAAACCTGCCCACCATGGGTAACCCTGCTGATAGTGAAATACTGCTGAAATAGCTTCCAGCATCATGCAAGCCTCAACAATATGACAACTTGACAGGTGGTGACTATAATGTCAAAGGAGTTATTTTTGTACCTAAAAGATTTCTTAGTGCTTCCTAGGTCTTAATTACTATTCAGTGTATTAAAGATGCAAATTTTAAGAGCTAGTTGTTTTAGGCTAGATTCTGTAGAGGAGCAAAACTAGTGAAATGTGTGTTGTTATGTGCCGCCAAACTGGCTTCAACTCAGTGACCCTATGTACAAAGAATGAACACTGCTCAGTCCTGTGCCTTCCTCACAATCCTTGCTGTGCTTGAGCCCATCATTGCAGCCACTGTTTCAATCCATCTCATTGAAGGTCTTCCACTTCTTCACTGACCCTCCACTTTACCAAGCATGATGTCCTTCTCCAAGTAATGGTCCCTTCTGACAACATAACCAAAGTAGGTGAATTGATGTCTAGCCATTCTTGCTTCCAAGGACCATTTCTGCTACACTTCTTCCAGGACAGATTTGTTAGTTTTTCTGGCAGTCCATGGTATTTTCAGTATTCTTCACCAATGCCACAATTCAAAGGCATCAACTTTTCTTCAGTCTTCCTTATTATTTGTTGTCCAGCTTTCACGTGCATATGAGGCTACTGAAAACACCATGGCTTGGGTCAGGTGCACCTAAGTCTTAAAAGAGACATCTTTGCTTCTTAACACTTTATGGAGGTCTCTTGCAGTAGATTTTCCCAGTGCAGTACAATGTCTGATTTCCTAACTGTGGCTTCCATGGATGTTGAGTGTAGATCCAAATAAAATGAAATCTCTGACAATTTTAATCTTTTCTCCATTTATCATGATGTTGTTTATTACTCCAGTTGTGAGGACTTTTGTTTTATTTTGAGATGTAATAAAGTGAAGGCTACAGTCTTTGATCTTCATCAACAAGTGCTTCAAGTCATCCTCTCTCTCAGCAAATAAGGTTGTGCTGTCTGCATATCACAAGTTATTAATGATTCTTCCCCTAATCCTGAAGCCATGTTCTTCATATAGTCCAGCTTCTCAGGTTATTTTCTCAGCACAGATTAAATAAGTGTGGTGAAAGGATACAACTCTGACACACACCCTTCCTGATTTTAATCCATGCAGTATCTCTCTGCTCTGTTTGAATGACAGCCTCTTGGTCTATGTACAGGTTCCTCATGAGTACAATTAAGTGTTCTGGAATTCCCATTCTTAGCAATGTTATCCATAATTTCTTATGATCCACACAGTTGAATGCCTTTGCATAGCCAATAAAACACAGGTAGACATCTTTCTTGTATTCTTTGCTTTCAGCTGAGATCCATCTGACATCAGCAATGATATTCCTTGTTTCACGTCCTTTTCTGAATCCAGCTTGCATTTCTGGAATTTCCCTGTCAATATACTGTTGCCACTGTTTTTGAATGACCTTCAGCAAGATTTAACTTGCATGTGATATTAATGATATTGTTCAATAATTCCATCTTCTGTTGTACCGCCTTTCTTTTGAATTGGTACAAATATGTATCTCTTCCAGTCAGTTGGCCAGGTACTTCTCTTCCAAATTACTTGGAATAGGTAAGTGCCTATGGCACTGCATCTGTTTATTGAAACATCTCAGTGGGTATTCTTTCAGTCCTTGGAGCCTTGTTTTCATCAATTCCTTCAATGCATCTTGGACATCTTCCTTCCATACCATTGGCTCTTGATCATATGCTACTCCCTGAAATAGGTGGGCATCGACCAATTCTTTTTGATACAGTGGCTCTGTGTATTCCTTTCATCTCCTTTTTATGTTTCCTGCATCATTCAATATTTTGCCCATGTTGTTGTTGTTGTGTGCCCTCAAGTCAGACCTGACTGATAGCCACCCCTCCTTGGGTTTCCAAGGCAGTATCACTATGGAAGTAGATGGTCCAATCTTCCTTCTGAGGAGTGGCTGGTGGGTTTGAACTTCCAGCCTTCTGGTTAGCAGTCAAGTACCTTAGGCACTACGCTACCAGAGCTCCCATAGAATCTTTCAGTATTGCAACTTGAGGCTTGAATTTTTTCTTCAGTTCTTTCAGCTTGAGAAATGCTGAGCATATTCTTCCCTTTTGGTTTTCTAATTCCAGTTCTTTGCACAGTTCATTATAATAATTGCCTTTGTCTTCTCAAGCTGCTCTTTGAAATCTTCTGTTCAGCTCCTTTATCTTGTCATTTCTTCCATTTGCTTTAGCTACTTTCCATTCAAGAGCAAGTTTCAGAGTCTCTTCTAACATCTATTTCGGTCTTTTCTTCCTTTCCTATATTTTACATTATTTTTTGCTTTCTTCATGTATGATGTTCTTGATGTCATCCCACAGCTCATCTGGTGTTCAGTCATTAGTGTTTAATGTATCCAATCTATTCTTCAGATAGTCTCTAAATTCAGGTGGGATATAATCAAGGAGCTCTGGTGGTGTAGTGGATAAGGCCCTTGACTGCTAACCTGAAGGTCAGCAGTTCAAATCCACCAGCTGCTCCACGGAAGGAAGACTCTACTTCCATAAAGATTTACAGCCTCGGAAACCCAATGGTGGTCTTTATGGCTCAGAAACAACTCAATGGCAGTGAGTTTGGTTTGGCTTGGTTTATAATCAAGGTTATATTTTGGCTCTTGTGGATTTATTTTAATTTTCTTCAGCTTCAAATAGAACTTGCATATGAGCAGTTGATGGTCTATTCCACAGTCACCTCCTGGCCTTGTTTTGGCTGAAGATATTGAGCTTCTCCATCGCCTCTTTCTACAAATGTAGTCAAACTGATTTCTGTGTATTCCATCTGGTGAGGTCCACATGTGTAGTTGCCATTTATGTTATTGTAAAAAGATATTTGCAATGAATATGTTGTTGGTCTTGCAAAATTCTATGATGTGATCTCTGGTTTCCGGTGTCATTTCTATCACCAAGGTCATATTTTCCCACTAATGATGTTTTTTCTTTGTTTCCTACTTTTGTATTCCAATCACCAATAATTATCAATACATCTTGATTGCATGTTTGGTGAATTTCAGGCTGCATAAGTTGGCAGAAATCTTCAATTTCTTCACCTTTGCCTTTAATGGCTTGGTGCATAAATTTGAATAATAGTAGTATTAATTAGTCCTCCTTGTAGGCATATGGATATTATCTCATCACAGACAGCATTGTACTTCAGGATAGATCTTGAAACATTCTTTTGAACAATGAATGCAATGGCATTCCTCTTCAATTTGTCATTCCTGGCATAGTAGACCAAATGATTGTCTGATTCAAAATGGCCAATACCAGTCCATTTCAGCTCACTAATGCCTAGGTTATCAATCTTTATGCATTCCATTACATTTTTGACTAGTTCCAATTTTCCTACATTCCTACGTCATACATTCCATGTTCCGATAAATAATGGACATTTGCAGATGTTCTTTGCATTTTGAGTCATGCCTCATCAGGAAAAGAAAGTCGCAAAAGCTTTAATCCATCCATGTTATTGAGGTTGATGCTACTTTGAGGAGGCAGCTCTTCCTCAGTTGCATCTTGAGTACCTTCCAAACTGAAGGACTCATCTTCCGGCACTATATCACACAGTGTTTCAGGGCTATTCTTAGTTTTCCAGTAATATATCAGACAGTGTTTCAGTGCTATTCATAAGGTTTTCAGTGGCCAGTTTTTCAGAAGTCTATGGCCCCATCTTTCTTCCCAGTCTGTCTTAGTCTGGACGTTCCACTGAAACCTGTCCACCATGGGTGACCCTGCTGTATTTGAAATACTCATGGCATAGCCTCCAGTCTCAAAGTGACACACAAGCCATGACAGTGTGACAAACTGACAGACAACTGAGGGTGTGAAATGTATGTATAAAAATAGAAAGAAATTTACTTCAATGAAATGGCTCACATAACTATGGACTAGCAAGTCCCAAATTTGTGGATCACATGGCATGCTGAATGTTTCCCCTAATTCATGTAGTTTCAGGGACTGACAAACCCAAATTATGCAGGTCAGGCAGCAGGGTGCTGGTTCAGATGGTGGAGGGAATTTGTGAATCTAAGATCTTAAGATCAACCGGCTGGCTGAAGGCTGCTCCCAGACTGGAGATCAGGCCACAAGACAAGTGTGGGATCAAAAGAGAGATAGGGAGATCTTTGTCATGTCCATATATACTGGATGCAGGCCACACAGCCAGAGAATCTCCCCTTCTAACTGATTGGCTGCCCACATCAGATCACAAAATGGAAAATGATTACAGAATATCTGCCAAACCACTTAGAATCAGGGCCTAGCCCAATTGACACATAAATTAATCATCACAATAGTTTTTCTAAAGGTTTTATGTTTAACAAATACATCTTTATGAATCTAAAAATATTAGGGGAAATTAAAATGATTATTTACACTTACTCTTCCTTACTTAAAATTCAATTCAACATTAAATATAACTTTCCTAGACAATTAATATTGTTGATGTTGTTGTGTGCCATCAAGTTGATTCCTACTCATGGCAAGACTGTAGAACTCAGTAGAACTGCTCCCATTGGGTTTCCTAGCCTGTAATCTTTACGTGAGCAAATTGTCAGGCCATCTCTCCCTCGGAGCCACTGGTAGATTCAACAGCCAACATTTTGGTTAGTAGTTGAGTGCTTAACTGTTGTGCCAACAGAGCTCCTTAAACTTAATCAAATTCCTTTAAATTATATTAACTATAGATTTAATCTTACAAATGTCTCAAACATTTCAAATGCCTGATATGGTAGGTTTACATACCTGACAAGTTGAAAAAAGAAAGAGAAACTTTTCTAATAAAAAATTTATTACTTTTATTGGAGTCAAATGCATACATTAGTATATTATTTTCTCTTAAACATTCAAACACTGTGTTCAGATGTAAGAAAATTCTCTTTACACTTGTAAAATTAAAATCATGTTGCTCATACATATAATTTTTAATATGTCATTATGTTAAATATTCAAGTACTTTAAATTTTTTTCATAGATTATTCCAATGATTAAATAATCAAATTCCTAAACTTAATATTAATATGTAAATATTAATACATTAATATTAATATGTTAATATTGTGGGCTTAGGAGCTTTGGTAGCCTAGTGCCTAAGGCATTTGACTGCTAACCAGAAGGCTGGCGGTTCAAACCCACCAGCCACTTCTCAGAAGGAAGATTGGGCAATCTACTTCCATAGAGATACCGCATCGGAAACCCAAGGAGGGGTTACTATAAGTCGGATTCGACTCAATGGCAGTGAGTTTGGTTTTGGTTTGGTTTTATTGTGGGCTTGCTTGACTTCATCATTGCTATAGTTATTTCCCTACCAGTATTACAAATTCCTGATGGTGCTGTGGTTGTGAGCCTGACAGTTAAACCCACAAGCCACTCCACGGGAAAAAGATGTGGCAATCTGCTTCTGTAAAGGTAGCAGCCTTCCAAACCCTATGAGGCAGTTCTACATTGTCCCATAAGTTCTTATAAATCAGAATGGACTTGATGGCAATAGTTTGTTGTTGTTGTTGTTTTCATTGCAAAGTCACTTACACAAAGTGAAGAGATTTATGATCTTATGTGGGCTACAGTTACTATATCAGAGAATTAGGGTCAAGGTTGAAATGCTAGTCAACGAATTTAAGAAAGGGGTAGGAACCTTGTTAGATAACACACATTTCCAGGGTGATTCTCCATGAGGAAACATGCCTGATGTCTCCTTGAGGTATTAGAACATTTCAAAGACACACCACTTTCAAGCAACCTGGTACCTCATGTGTACTATTACTCAATTTTTCAAGTTAACCTTTTTTAAAACTCTAAATCAACTGATTAGCAGTTGAAATTCCCTCTTAAGATTAATATTCTTCACCACTTGATTGGGTTTAACTAAATCTGTTGTTTGATTCAAGACTGCACTTTTTATATATCTCATATCTGACTCATTAATAATAATCCTATTGTCATTTTTTTTTACTATTTAGTCCCTACATAGTTAACAGCATCTGTTTGCTACCATGTTTTAGATTACCTAGATTTCCATCAATCTCATGATCTATCATATAATTGTATCCACCATTCTATTACTAAATTTGAGCTAACTTTTGCCAGAATGAGCTTATGTCACACTGTGGAATACCTCACTTCCTGACCATGTGTTATGGATTGTACTCTGTCCCCCAAAAAAATATGTGTTGTAAATCCTAACCCCTATACCTGTGGTTATAATCCCATTTGAAAATAAAAACTCAACTCACTGCTGTTGAGTTGGATCAAACTCACAGCGACCCCTCCTTGGGTTTCCAAGGTAGTATCATTACGGAAGTAGATTGCCCAATCTTCCTTCTGAAGAGTGGCTGGCGGGTTTGAACCCCCAGCCTTCTGGTTAGCAGTCAAATGCTTTAGGCACTATACCCCCAGAGTTCCCCTTTGGGAATAGGTTTACTTTATTACATTAAGAAGCCCTACAGTGTAGGGTGTTTTTTAAGTCAATCACCTTTGAGTTGTAAAAAGAACAGATTAGACATAGAGAAGCAGCAGAGATGGAAGAAGACAGATGTTACACCACATGAAGATCACCAAGGAACAGAGACCCTCCCTAGAGCCCACAAAAAGAGAAAGCCTTCCCCTAGAGCCAGCACCCTGAATTCAGGCTTCTGGTCTCCTTAACTGTGAGAAAATTAATTTCTATTTTTTAAAGCCACCCAGCTGTGGTTTAGCAGCACTCCGTAACAAAGACACTATGGTTCACCAATTTGTATTTCCTGGATGGCTCAAACCATTAAGCACTCAGCAATTGGTAGCTGACAGTTGGAATCCACAGAAAGCTACCTCAGAAGAAAGGCCTGTGATCTACTTCCAAAAGGCTGGAGACTTGAAAGCCCTGTGGAGCACAGTTCTACTCTGAAACAATTGGGGTCACCAGAAGTCAGGATCAACTCATCAGCAACTGGTACCCTGGGTTCTATTCCTCCTAAACAGAATCATTTAAAGCTTGTAATTCCCCCTCTTGAGATTTTT